>NC_057813.1:211362791-211367095 GCF_018294505.1 Triticum aestivum
CACTTCGGCCAACTAGCCAATAATATTCCCCAAACCCTGCTCCCCCTGTCCCCCTCCACTCCATTCGCTCCGCCAAAGTCGCCCTCCCCGCCGCGCCGATACGTCGGCGCCGTAGTTCGGCGATTCTCTCGCTCCCACAGTACGCTCTCGTAGACTGCCGTCCTCTAGCCGCTTGTCATGCCCAATATGCGAACCTATCCAAAAGGAACTCGAAGGTCCCACCAAGGATAGACCCACATATTGAAACGCTTTTGCAAGGTGGATATCATTACATCAACATTACATAATATATGGGGATACATACAAGAGGCATACAATGCCACATGAGTACAACATCACAATACCTAAGAGCATCATCCGACTACGGATGAAACACAAACAGAAACTCAAATGACATCCACCCTGCTAGCCCAGGCTGCCAACCTGGAACCTATCCCCTAATCGAAGAAGAAGCAGAAGAAGAACTCAACGCAAGCAAGCATAGCTCTCGCGTCATGATCATCGCACAACCTGAACCTGCAACTGTTGTTGTAGTAACTGTGAGCCACGAGGACTCAGCAATCCCATTACCATGGGTATCAAGACTAGCAAAGCTTAAATAGGAAAGGAAGGGGTAAAGTGGTGAGGCTGCAGCAGCGACTAAGCATATATGGTGGCTAACATACGCAAAAAAGAGCGAGGAGAGAGCAAAAGGAACGGTCGTGAAGCTAGCAATGATCAAGAAGTGATCCTGAACTCCTACTTACGTCAAATATAACCCAGAAACCGTGTTCACTTCCCGGACTCCACCGAGAAGAGACCATCATGGCTACACACGCGGTTGATGCGTTTAATTTCGGATCTGGTGTCAAGTTATCTACAACCGGACATTAACAAATTCCCATCTGCCTATAACCGCAGGCACGGCTTTCGAAAGATTATACCCTGCAGGGGTGTCCCAACTTAGCCCATGACAAGCTCTCGCGATCAACGAAGGATATACCTTCTCCCAGGAAGACCCGATCAGACTCGGAATCCCGGTTTACAAGACATTTCGACAATGGTAAAACAAGACCAGCAAGACCTCCTGTTGTGCCGACAAATCCCGATAGGAGCTGCACATATCTCTTTCTCAGGGCACACCGGATGAGCCAGACGTCGGGTTGGCATAGACCCTGATTGCCCAGGGGGTGCCGGACATCGCTCGGTTTGGACCAACACTTAGACAAGCATTGGCCCGGGGGGGCTAAAATAAAGATGACCCTCGAGAGGGCGACTCCCAAGGGAAAAGATAGGTGGTGGTGAGGCAAAAGGTAAAACCAATGTTGGGCCTTGCTGGAGGAGTTTTATCCAAAGCGAACTGTCAAGGGGGTCCCATAAATCACCCGACCGCGTAAGGAACGCAAAATCCGGGAACATAACACCGGTATGATGGAAACTAGGGCGGCAAGGGTGGAACAAAACACCAGGCAAAATGCCGAGTCTTCCACCCTTTACCAAGTATATAGATGCATTAATAATATAAGAGATATTGTGATATCCCAACCAAAATCCTGTCCACCATGGAGCAATCTTCAACTTCACCTGCAACTAGCAACGCTGTAAGAGGGCTGAGCAAAGCGGTAACATAGCCAAACAACGGTTTGCAAAGGAAAGGTGTCAAAGGTTAGAGGTTCATGGCAATTTGGGATGGCTTGATAAACAGGTGATAGGTAGCTCAGCAAAGCGATAGAACGAAGCACTAGCATAGCAATGATAGTAGTGAGTTCCAGGGTAGCGGTCATCTTGCCTGAAATCCCGCAAGGAAGAAGAACGAGTCCATGAAGAATACGAACGGATGAAGCCGAACCAAGCGTAGACGAACGAATCCTCACGATCGCAACGAAACAGGAACTATCGAAAAGAAGCAGACAACATAGTAAACACACCACACATGAACAAGACATGATGCACAACAAGCATGATGCATGACAAAGCTACATGAAGCTACTCATGGCAAGAGATGATGCAAACAAGAGCAACACATCAAGGCAAGTTTAAATGAGGCCGGGAACAACATATAACAATTCCGGTAAGTCCTCATATGCATATTTCGAAATTGGTCCAGATCTGAATAAACCTTATGTTCAAGTAGTTAAGCACCAAGTTAAGATGCACAAAGATGATCTACACGAGATTCTAGTCAAGTTACATATAAAGTTCATTTAGTTCGGAGCTACGGCCTAGAAGATATGAGCAAAACAAGTTAAACATGGCATTGATGCAAAATGCACTCAAACATCAAGCAAACACCTCAAAACAAGGATGCAACATGATAATATGAAACTACATGCAAAATCAAGCAAGTTTCATATAGAGCACACTCAAAACGGAGCAACGGTGCAACACACATGCATGAGCAAGTTTAAAGGACAAGCTGTCCAAAACAGCAACTAGGCATATTGCAAGCATCCAAACAATATGCTACAGCACCTCAACATGAAAACAAAAGACATGGGCATGATGTACAGGTAAAGCATAACAAAAAAAGAACATTGAGCTATCTTCATAAATCACTACAACATGCTCAAACACACATGGTAAGATTGCAAGTAATAACAATTCAGACTTTGCAGAAAATAACATCAGGTTGCAATGTTTAGAGCTATCAAACAACATGTTACAGGAACTTAACATGGCAAACAAAGGCATGGCATGATACTCTAAATGCATATAACAAGAGTCCCTTACTGACCATAAGCCAAAAAGGATCAGAAAATATGATGGCACCCATGCAAACATAGCAAGTTATAATACAGATTCAAACATGGCAGAAACAGAATTATGAAGGCATGTAGATGAGCTTGTGCAACTCTCTACAGGGCAAAACATGGCATGGCAAGGCAACCAACAGTAAGAAGACATGTTTGTGAAGCTAAGCATGGCAAGAGCAAGTTCATAGGGTGCATGGAACACTAGCAACAATCATGGCAACAATTGAACTTAATGTTAACAGGCTGACAGCAACATTATCAAGCAACTTTGGAGCAAGTTTACAACAAGTTACAGCAAGCTATAAATGCAACCAGGGGCTTGGATGGATAGAGCATGACATGTAGATCAAAACATATTTAGTGAACATCTCCAGATTATGCATAGATTGATTTGTAGAAGCATGTTTACATAGCATCACGAAATAACAGATTCAGCCTAGCAAAATAGCAACATCAAGTACCCTACTTAACAAGCTCGATTCACTCACCACAAGTCATTGAATGACAAGATAAGCATCGCATCATCAAGAAGACATGTTTGTGAAACAAACCAAGGCAAGAACAAGTCCATAGCATGCAAGGATCAACTATAGCAACATTGGCAAAATTGAATAACATGTAAACAATCTGCCAGGAAACATTTTGAAGCAAAAGTAGAGCACGAAAAGGACATGCTAGACTACTCCATAATTGCAAACAGGGCCATGAATGGATAGAGAACAACCATATGTTCAAAACATCCTTACTGAAGTATCTCAAAATATGCATGGATCTCTCTGTAGCATCAATTTTACATGGCATAGAAATAACAACAGAACAGGGACTAAAATCAGCAATATCACGAAGCCTAGTTTGCATGCTTGTGCTAGTCACCACATTGATCACAAAAATACATGGTAAGCACCTCTGTAAAGATGGCATGGCATAGTTCAAAACACATGTATACATCAACCTCATAGGATGCACACATCAAACATGGCAAAAATGACAAAAGAGCTCGTTCTGTTAACAAACAACATATAACATCATGAAGCACTCTTGCAATGATGATTCAGGCATCAAGATGAGCTCAAATGAATATGATGCAATGGAACAAACTGATGTACCCGTTGAGACAAACAATTTGACATATTACACGCACAAAACGGAGCTACGGATGCGGAGATACAATGTGTTGAACATGGCATGATTATGCAAAAATATTCGGGACTTGGTCATTTTCTGGAAAAAAACGGGCGAGCGCAGGATAACTATATGACGCATAGGCGAGGCTTAGAGGCTACTCACCACTGGGCTCGGCCCATGCGGAGGGGAAGCAGGCCGAGGAGGATGCGGGCTGGGCAGGCGGAGAGGCGACGCGGGCCGGGCTGATGCGGCTCGTGGGCCCACGCGGTCAACACGTGGCCCCGAGCAGGAGGCGGAGCAAGGCGCCGACGACGAGGCCATGGACGGCGGCGGCAGGGGAGCTCCGGGCGGCCTCGCACGGGAGGAAGCGGCAGGACCGAGGGGCGCCGGCGGAGGAGGCGCGGGGCGATGGCCGGCGCGGTCCGGCAGGGAGGCGGAGGAGCAAGG
>NC_057813.1:211367489-211375023 GCF_018294505.1 Triticum aestivum
AGTCGGGCTCGCGGGCCCGCCGTGGGCTCGCGGGCCGGCGGTGGCTGGCGGAGGGGATCGCCACGTGGCGCAGAGGCTGCGAACGGGCGAAGCGGCGGCGCACGGGGTCCGACCCAGGCCCCAGATGGGCTCGGGCGGGCTTCGCGAGGGCCTGGCGGGCCACGGGCGGCGGAGGAGAGAGAGAGTGGGCGCGAGGGCGACATGGCGCAATGTGGTTGGACGAGGGGGGCGGCGGCAGACATGTCCGGCGCCGGGCGGTCGTGTCCGGCACGCGGAGGAAGAAGGGGCTAGGGTTCATCCGCGAATTCGGGGAAGGGGGACTAATATATAGGTAGTGGGAGCTAGGAGAGTCCAAATGAGGAGCGGTTTTCACCCACACAATCGTGATCGAACGACCGAGAGCATGGAGGGTTGTTAGATGGGTTTTGGGCCACTTTGGAAGGGGTGTTGGGCTGCAAAGAGAGAGGGGCTTTACGGTTACCCGGTTAACCGTTGGAGTATCAAACGACCTCCAAATGGCACGAAACTTGACAGGCGGTCTACCGGTGGTATACCAAGGCCACTTGGCAAGCCTTGGGCCATTCCAAGAAAGTTCAACACCCACTCACAACATGAGACGAAAAGGGGAACGTCGGAGGTCATAGGAGCGCCGGATTGCAAAACGGACAACGGGGAAAATGCTCGGATGCATGAAACGAACACGTATGCAATGCAATGCATATGATGACATGATAAAATGCAACACGCAAGCAAAAGACATGGCAATGACAGCGAATAACTGGCGGACACCTGGCGCATCGATTCCGGGGCGTTACAACACTCCTCCACTAACAAGAGATCTCGTCCCGAGATCTTAGGACCGAGACGGAAGAGAAAAGGGTGAGGTGAAGCAAGAATTCCAGAGAAGAAGCAAAGAATCGAGAGCACTCGAGAAGAAGAGGGGAACGACGAGAATGACGAGAATCGAAAGCTCACGGAATCAGATAGACTATGAAATCACTCTGGTTAGAACGAGATAAGAAACGAATAAGACTGAAATGATTTAGGCAGAACTCCGCTGAAACATGGAGGAATAGAACACGAGCTTGAGAGGATGGAAAGATACTTGATGAAGACATGACACAAAACCTCCGGAAGAGTTGAAAGAGTTGAGCGAAAAGAACTTAGCAGAAGGATTGAATGGAGTTGTTGAGAAAATCAACAATGAAAGAATAAGCTTGTTGTGGTCTTATAGGTAACATCTCAAGATCATAAGGTGATAACCGGCCACAAACGGAAAAGATAGAATAGCTGAGAAGAACGAAGAAATGCAAAACTCCACTTCAAAAAAAATACATAGGATTAATTGCACTTCGAGATGAGAGAAGAAAAGATACTTGAACTCCACCAACAAGAATCTTGATGAACTCTTGAAGAATGAATTACATCATGAAGAACCACCATGAAGAACTCCGGTGACAAAAGGATGATGATATAGAATGAAGGATGAAATAATAAGATGATCCTTGCGATGATTTAGATGGGGGTTCCGACAAAATGATCGAGGAAAAAATTGAACTCCGGAAAAGAAAAGATGAAAACACTTGGAACTAGAATTTATTCATCAAGAACAAACTCCGAAGGAAGGGATCAATCACTTTGAGGAAATAAGAATAAGATTTATTATATGCTTATCCTTCATCAAATTAAATTGATGACAATCCATGGATTTTGCATACTACTTAATCTTCTTGAAAAGGATTAAGAAGTGACATATCGCAAACTTGAGAAGGGATAGCACAAAACTTGAGAGAGTCTTCATGAACCACTGGTAGGATTGAGAAGAACGAATGAATTGATATGATAAGCAAAGGAAAGGAATCTGAAGAAACCACCGTTAGAATTCAGAAATGACTGATGAAAGAGACTCGATCACCGGGAAGAATTAGAAGAACAAATATGCTTGAGGGGATTAGATGCAAGAGAACAAAGAGATTATGAGTTGATTAAAGAACACTTAAACGAACCACCAGGATAATTAGAGAACGAAAACTAGAATGATGGCCTCCGGTGAAAAGAAATTGAAAAATAACTCCTGACATACTCCGGATAGGTAAGAAAGAATATCTGACAAACTAAAATAATTCGAGAGGATGATATGAAGCTAGAACCACGAATCTTCGAGAGAACGGACAAGATTTAGAGGAAAAACTCTACTTCGGTCTTTAAATGACGACGAGAAACACCACCAAAATTACTGAGATACTCCGGGAGAATGACAAGCGAAGAGGTTGAGCCAACAATGAAATGATTTGAAATCGATCTTGGAGAAGTCATGTGACTGATGAAATCCATTCTTACGTCACACTTGAAAAGAATTGAGAATAACTCCGGGGGAATTAGAAGAGTCAGGTAAGATCCTGGGAAAAAACCTATGGGTTAGGGCCCACTGAAGAGATAACACCATTGAGAAAGGATTGTTGAACAGATAGTTGAAGCACCGGAACAATTGAAATATTTGAATGAGGTGACAACCTTGAATTAATTGGAACACTGACGAATCTCCTGAGATGTCTTCCGAACTTCGGAATGATTGAATGGCAAGAGGCAAATGAGCAAGGAGAACACTTCGAGGAAAAGAATATGATCAACCCGAAAAACTTGAATTGAGTCCACCGGAGAAGAAAAAGAGATGAAGAATGTCGAACGAAACGAGAATTCGCCGGTAGAAATAATTAACAAAAGACTGAAGAGGTTCCACACGAATGAAATTGATGCTCAAAACAGACTCAGGCTCCGGGAAGAAAAGGGTGGGAGGGCGGGAAAACAAAGGTAACTTGTAAGGGGAAATCGACGAATATCTTGAAGAGAAAACACCGGTTAAAATCATTGAAGAAAGAAAACAAAGACTTCGCACGAGTAGGATGGATACTCGATTATGGACTCCGGTTCCGAGAAGAAGAAGGGGTGGGCAGGTTGGAAAAGAAAACAACTGAGGATAGAGAAATAACTTCGTTGAGAGCAAACTGAGGATTGAACTTGGCAACGATGAAGAGGCTCGAGTCAACTTGACAAAAAATGCACCGGATGAAAAGAGGTGGGAACCAATGGTCGGAAAACCAACTGCGTGATCCTAAAGAAAATTTGAAAAGGAAGAGGAGTAGTTCAAAACATCTACGTCAAGATTCCTTACCAGAGCGACGAAGGGGCTGAGGAGTAAAAAGAATTCCTACTCTCCGATATAACTAGACTCCGAAAACAGTTTTCTGCTAGACTCAACAACGGCCAAACTACACGATCAATCAAGGGGGCTCCTAGGGTGGGTCAAGGCTCTGATACCAACTTGCCACGCCCAATATGCGACCCTATCCAAAAGGAACTTGAAGGTCCCACCAAGGATAGACCCACATATTGAAACGCTTTTGCAAGGTGGATATCATTACATCAACATTACATAATATATGGGGATACATACAAGAGGCATACAATGCCACATGAGTACAACATCACAATACATAAGAGAATCATTCGACTATGGATGAAACACAAACAGAAACTCAAACGACATCCACCCTGCTAGCCCAGGCTGCCGACCTGGAACCTATCCCCTAATTTAAGAAGAAGCAGAAGAAGAACTCAACGCAAGCAAGCATCGCTCTCGCGTCATGATCATCGCACAACCTGAACCTGCAACTATTGTTGTAGTAATCTGTGAGCCACGAGGACTCAGCAATCCCATTACCATGGGTATCAAGACTAGCAAAGCTTAAATAGTAAAGGAAGGGGTAAAGTGGTGAGGCTGCAGCAGCGACTAAGCATATATGGTGGCTAACATACGCAAATAAGAGCGAGGAGAGAGCAAAAGGAACAGTCGTGAAGCTAGCAATGATCAAGAAGTGATCCTGAACTCCTACTTACGTCAAACATAACCCAGAAACCGTGTTCACTTCTCGGACTCCACCGAGAAGAGACCATCACGGCTACACACGCGGTTGATGCGTTTTAATTCGGATCTGGTGTCAAGTTATCTACAACCGGACATTAACAAATTCCCATCTGCCTATAACCGCAGGCACGGCTTTCGAAAGATTATACCCTGCAGGGGTGTCCCAACTTAGCCCATGACAAGCTCTCGCGATCAACGAAGGATATACCTTCTCCCAGGAAGACCCGATCAGACTCGGAATCCCGGTTTACAAGACATTTCGACAATGGTAAAACAAGACCAGCAAGACCTCCCGCTATGCTGACAAATCCCGATAGGAGCTGCACATATCTCGTTCTCAGGGCACACCGGATGAGCCAGACGTCGGGTTGGCATAGAACCTGATAGCCCAGGGGGCGCTAAACATCGCTCGGTTTGGACCAACACTTAGACAAGCATTGGCCCGGGGGGGCTAAAATAAAGATGACCCTCGAGAGGGCGACTCCCAAGGGAAAAGATAGGTGGTGGTGAGGCAAAAGGTAAAACCAATGTTGGGCCTTGCTGGAGGAGTTTTATTCAAAGCGAACTGTCAAGGGGGTCCCATAAATCACCCGACCGCGTAAGGAACGCAAAATCCGGGAACATAACACCGGTATGACGGAAACTAGGGCGGCAAGAGTGGAACAAAACACCAGGCAAAAGGCCGAGTCTTCCACCCTTTACCAAGTATATAGATGCATTAATAATATAAGAGATATTGTGATATCCCAACCAAAATCCTGTCCACCATGGAGCAATCTTCAACTTCACCTGCAACTAGAAACGCTATAAGAGGGCTGAGCAAAGCGGTAACATAGCCAAACAACGGTTTGCATAGGGAAGGTGTCAAAGGTTAGAGGTTCATGGCAATTTGGGATGGCTTGATAAACAGGTGATAGGTAGCATAGCAAAGCGATGGAACGAAGCACTAGCATAGCAATGATAGTAGTGAGATCCAGGGTAGCGGTCATCTTGCCTGAAATCCCGCAAGGAAGAAGAACGAGTCCATGAAGAAGACGAAGGGATGAAGCCGAACCAAGCGTAGACGAACGAATCCTCACGATCGCAACGAAACAGGAACTATCGAAAAGAAGCAGACAACATAGTAAACACGCCACACATGAACAAGACATAATGCACAACAAGCATGATGCATGACAAAGCTACATGAAGCTACTCATAGCAAGAGATGATGCAAACAAGAGCAACACATCAAGGCAAGTTTAAATGAGGCCAGGAACAACATATAACAATTCCGGTAAGTCCTCATATGCATATTTCGAAATTGGTCCAGATCTGAATAAACCTTATGTTCAAGTAGTTAAGCACCAAGTTAAGATGTACAAAGATGATCTACACGAGATTCTAGTCAAGTTAGATATAAAGTTCATTTAGTTCGGAGCTACGACCTAGAAGATATGAGCAAAACAAGTTAAACATGGCATTGATGCAAAATGCACTCAAACATCAAGCAAACACCTCAAAACAAGGATGCAACATGATAATATGAAACTACATGCAAAATCAAGCAAGTTTCATATAGAGCACACTCAAAACGGAGCAATGGTTCAACACATATGCATGAACAAGTTTGAAGGACAAGTTGTCCAAAACAGCAACTAGGCATATTGCAAGCATCCAAACAATATGCTACAACACCTCAACATGAAAACAAAAGACATGGCATGATGTATAGGTAAAGCATAACAAAACATGAACACTGAGCTATCTCCATAAATCACTAGAACATGCTCAAACACACATGGTAAGATTGCAAGTAATAACAATTCAGACTTTGCAGAAAATAACATCAGGTTGCAATGTTTAGAGCTATCAAACAACATGTTACAGGAACTTAACATGGCAAACAAAGGCATGGCATGATACTACTAAATGCATAGAACAAGAGTCCCTTACTGACCATAAGCCAAAAAGGATCAGAAAATATGATGGCACCCATGCAAACATAGCAAGTTATAATACAGATTCAAACATGGCAGAAACAGAATTATGAAGGCGTGTAGATGAGATTGTGCAACTCTCTATAGGGCAAAACATGGCATGGGAAGGCAACCAACAGTAAGAAGACATGTTTGTGAAGCTAAGCATGGCAAGAGTAAGTTCATAGGGTGCATGGAACACTAGCAACAATCATGGCAACAACTGAACTTAATGTTAACAGGCTGACAGCAACATTATCAAGCAACTTTGGAGCAAGTTTACAACAAGTTACAGCAAGCTATAAATGCAACCAGGGGCATGGATGGATAGAGCATGACATGTAGATCAAAACATATTTAGTGAACATCTCCAGATTATGCATAGAATGATTTGTAGAAGCACTTTTACATAGCATCACGAAATAACAGATTCAGCCTAGCAAAACAGCAACATCAAGTACCCTACTTAACAAGCTCGATTCACTCACCACAAGTCATTGCATGACAAGATAAGCATAGCATCATCAAGAAGACATGTTTGTGAAACAAACCAAGGCAAGAACAAGTCCATAGCATGCAAGCATCAACTATAGCAACCTTGGCAAAATTGAATAACATGTAAACAATCTGCCAGGAAACATTTTGAAGCAAAAGTAGAGCACGAAAAGGACATGCTAGACTACTCCATAATTGCAAACAGGGCCATGAATGGATAGAGAACAACTATATGTTCAAAACATCCTTACTGAAGTATCTCAAAATATGCATGGACATCTCTGTAGCATCAAGTTTACATGGCATCAAAATAACAGCAGAACAGGGACTAAAATCAGCAATATCAGGAAGCCTAGTTTGCATGCTTGTGCTAGTCGCCACATTGATCACAAAAATACATGGTAAGCACCTCTGTAAAGATGGCATGGCATAGTTCAAAACACATGTAGACATCAACCTCCTAGGATGCACACGTCAAACATGAGAAAAATGACAAAAGAGCTCGTTCTGTTAACAGACAACAGATAACATCATGAAGCACTCTTGCAACGATGCTTCAGGCATCAAGATGAGCTCAAATGAATATGATGCAATGGAATGAAATGATGTACTCGTTGATACGAACAATTTGACATATTACAGGCACAAAATGGAGCTACGGATGCAGAGATACAATGCGTTGAACATGGCATGATTATGCAAAAATATTCGGGACTTAAGTCATTTTCTGGAAAAAAAACGGGCGAGCGCAGGATAACTATACGACGCATAGGCGAGGCTTAGGGGCTGCTCACCACTGGGCTCGGCCCATGCGGAGGGGAAGCAGGCCGAGGAGGATGCAGGCTGGGCCGGTGGAGAGGCGACGCGGGCCGGGCTGATGCGGCTCGTGGGCCCACGCGGTCAACACGCGGCCCCGAGCAGGAGGCGGAGCAGGGCGCCAGCGACGAGGCCATGGACGGCGGCGGCAGGGGAGCTCCGGGCGGCCTCGCACGGGAGGAGGCGGCAGGACAGAGGGGCACCGGCGGAGAAGGCGCGGGGCGATGGACGGCGTGGTCCGACAGGAAGGCGGAGGAGCAAGGGCTGCGCCGGCCGGGCCAGATCAGGCTGGAGGGGACGCGGTGGCGGCGGCCCAGGCCGGCGGCGGGAGGCACACGGC
>NC_057813.1:211375405-211385232 GCF_018294505.1 Triticum aestivum
CGGCGGGGATCGCCACGTGGCGCAGAGGCGGCGAACGGGCGAAGCGGCGGCGCACGGGGTCTGACCCGGCCCCAGATGGGCTCGGGCGGGCTTCGCAAGGGCCTGGCAGTCCGCGGGCGGCGGAGGAGAGAGAGAGCGGGCGCGAGGGTGACGTGGCGCAATGTGGTTGGACGAGGGGGCGGCGGCGGACATGTCCGGCGCCGGGCGGACGTGTCCGGCGCGCGGAGGAAGAAGGGGCTAGGGTTCATCCGCGAATTCGGGGAAGGGGGACTAATATATAGGTAGAGGGAGCTAGGAGAGTCCAAATGAGGAGCGGTTTTTGCCCACACGATCGTGATCGAACGACTGAGCATGGAGGGGAGTTAGATGGGTTTTGGGCCACTTTGGAAGGGGTGTTGGGCTGCAAAGAGAGAGGGGCTTTACGGTTACCCGGTTAACCGTTGGAGTATCAAACGACCTCCAAATGGCACGAACCTTGACAGGCGGTCTATCGGTGGTATACCAAGGCCACTTGGCAAGCCTCAAGCCATTCCGAGAAAGTTCAACACCCACTCACAACAGGAGACGAAAAGGGGAACGCCGGAGGTCATAGGAGCGCCAGATTGCAAAACGGACAACGGGGAAAATGCTCGGATGCATGAAACGAACACGTATGCAATGCAATGCACATGATGACATGATAAAATGCAACACGCAAGCAAAAGACATGGCAATGACAGCGAATAATTGGCGGACACCTAGCGCATCGATTCCGGGGCATTACACCGGTGCCGTCCTCTAGCCACGCCGCCACCTCTGGCTACGTTCCTGTGGAGGCGCATGGCGGTCAGCGCCGCCACCGCTGGCGACGTTCGTGTGGAGAAGCATGGCGGCCAGCTTCTCCCACGGTACGGCATTCTAGACTAAGGCCCCGTTCATGTTGGTGTAGCGTTGAATGTTAGTTGATAGATGTTGTTAATCTCACTGTTTTCCGAAGTAGTTTACTGTCAATATGCTCTGCTTAAGAAGCTTCCTTGCCCTGTTCTACACTCAATCTGCTTAGCTGAGATAGCATGCCAAGGCTGATTAGTTGCTAAAATATCCTGCCATATATTTATTGTGACGTAGATTGCCATGGTCTAGTAGCCAATCTGTTAGGTGAAATAGCTCTACACCATTTTATACTCGATCTTTGTTGCTGCGATGGCCTTCGATAGTTAAATGGCTGTGTGCTCGGCCTCATTGACTGCTGAAACAGCCTGCCATAATTTAGCACTCAAATTTGTTTGCTGAATTAGCTTTACATATATTTCTTTACTTAGATCTGCTCGTCCAAATATCTTGCCATAGCTTTAGACATTGACCAAGGTATTTTTTCTGGACTTCATAAAAAAGCATATATGTTTTTCCTGTAATATCTAGTAGAAGAACTAATTTGTATGTCTAACAGATGGACAGGACTTGGAAAACTTCTGCTCGAAGATTCTCGGCTGCATATGTCGAGGGGGTTCAAAAATTCATGAACTTTATTAGAGCTGAGTACGGTGGTCCAAAATCAGATTTGCTCTTCTCGTGTAGCAGTTGTATGAATTCAGTTACAAGACCCCAGTCAACTATGCAAAATCATCTACACTTGTATGGTATGTCGGTCACATATACTAGGTGGGTTCATCATGGTGAAGCTGTGAACGTCAATGTTATTGACTACGTGGAAGCAGCAGATCACCATCTTGATCTGCCTGATGCTCAGGTGGAAGAGGAGGAGGAGGTGGTGGTGGCGGAGCCAGTGAGTTTGAACAACATTGAAACAATGCTACGAAATGCTCATGCATTTCGTGAACTTTCACCTGCAGAAGAAAAACAGTGGGACCGCATGTTGGAACAATGCAACGTTGTTGTCACCCCAGGAAACAAGCTGTCAGTATTCTCAACTACGGTCACCTTTCTTCAGGTGAAGACATCTGAGCGGATGACCAACAAATCATTCGATGCGATGTTGGCTGCTTTCTGCAAATCTTTCCCAGATGCGTCTGAGTTGCCACACACCTATAGTAAAATAAAGAATTTCCTTCCTGCAGTTGGAATTGGATATGATATGATCCATGTTTGTAAAAATAATTGTGTTCTATTCCGGAAGGATTATGCCAACTTAAGTGAATGCCCGAAATGCAAATCATCAAGATGGAAATATGGCGATGCTGTGAAGAGGATTCCTCATAATGTTCTTAGACATTTGCCAATTACACCAAGATTGTAGAGGTTGTTTCATGATGCTGAAACAAGAGAGGATGTACTGTGGCATTCTAGGAACCAGGAGTAGAGAGATCAGAATGTAATGAGCCATCCATCTCATGGTAGTGAGTGGAAAAGCTTCAATGATAAACACAAAGAGTTTGCTGCTGCCCCGAGAAATATTAGACTTGGCTTAGCTTCAGATTGATTTAACCCATTTGGCCACCAGAGCGCCACATATAGCATGTGGCCAGTGCTTGTTATCCCTTACAACATGCCTCCAAATGTCTGCACCAAAGAATCAAACTACATGATGGCCTTGCTCATCCCAGGTCCAAAAAGTCCCGGAAAAGATTTTGATTTGTTCATGGAGCCTCTTGTGGAGGAACTTCAACATCTATGGAAGGGTGTTCTCACTCGAGACTTATATAGCAGCCCACCAGCTGATTTCTTTCTGTGTGCTGTTGTAATTCGGTGCATCCATGATTATCCGGCTTTGGGCACTATGTCAGGGCGAATGACACATGGTTACAATGCATGTGTTCGCTGTGACAGGAATCCGCTGTCATACGCAATACTTAGCAAGATCTGTTACATTGGACACCGCTGTTTCCTTGCCAAGGACAAGCTGCATCCTAGAAAATACCGAAGACATGTGTTCAATGCAAAGCATGAAAACCGTGATGCACCAAAGAGGCTCACCGCCGATGAGTTCCAAGTGGAATTAGAGAAGGTCAGGCATATTACACCAGGAAATCATCCTGGTAATGGAGCGGGAAAAGGAAGCATGGCACGGTAGAAGAGAGATTATTGTTTACTCGCAGGTCCACTTTGTGGGACTTAGAGTATTGGAAAGATTTGGATCTGCGACATAATCTTGATGTGATGCACATCGAGAAAAATATATGTGACAGCATTATCGGCACACTTCTTAACATTGAAGGAAAGACGAAAGATACCTTAAAATCTAGGATTGATTTGACACACCTGGGTATCAGAAAGGATTTGCAGATGCAAGATGAAGGTAAACCACGGGATATGGCACCAGCTGTGTACATCTTGGACAAGGTAAAAAGAAAATAATTCTACGAGGTCCTGTCACGTGTGAGATTCCCACATGGGTTTGCTTCCAACCCTGAAAGGAGAGTCAGTGCAGATGGAAACAAGGTACAAGGGTTGAAAACTCATGACTGCCACGTCCTACTTCAAAGGGTTTTACCTGTTATCCTTAGAGGATTGGGCCGCCCTGACTTATACAGAGCAGTTGCAGAGTTGGGACAATTCTTCAGGGAACTCTGCAGTAGAAATATCAGGATAGATGCTTTGGAGCATCTTAGAGACAAGATACCAGCTATCCTATGCGACCTTGAGAAGATATATCCCCCAACCTTCTTTGATGTGATGGTGCATTTGGTTGTTCATCTACCTGATGAGGCACTACTTAGAGGTCCAGTACAGTATGGCTGGATGTACCCTATTGAAAGGCGGCTAGGAACTTTCAAAGGCTATGTTAGGAATAGAGCTAGACCTGAGGGTTCCATTGCAGAGGCCTACATTGCTACAAAAGTGTTGACATTCTGCTCAAAATACATTGAAACAGCTGATCAGCTTAGCAAAGAGGTGGGTGAAGACAATCCCGGGCTCAATGTTTTCGATTATTCTGTTCGAGTTACAGGGAAGAGTTGACAAGAGGACAAACCTAAAGATTTGGACAAAATGGTTTGGTATGTGTTGAATAACTGTCCTGAGATACTACCTTATATCAAGTAAGTGCAGTACTGCAGCTTATACATCGTAATCTACTAAACTTGCAGCACATTCTTATATATTTAGATGTTTAACACGATCACTATGTTGTGCAGCATCTAGAAAGAGGAGTTACTGCCGCAAAATCCAAGAAACATTGACAAACTGGTTATGGCAGGATTTGCGAAATGGTTCAAGAACCATGTAAGCTTTTGAAGTGCACTGTCGGTTTTATTAATATATTGAGTACATAACATGATCAGCTTGTCTATTTTCTAACCATAGGTTAAGAAGATGCGGGAGGATGGGCAGGCAGTTGATGATGCCCTTTACTCACTAGCAATGGGTCCTGATACTCGGGTAAGACATTATGAATCTTGCGTTGTTGGAGATGTGCGCTACAACACCCTTGCACGAGACGAAGGCAGGAAGACACAAAACAGTGCCATCATGAGCACAGATACGTATGACAAAGAGATAACTGAAATGTATGCTAACATAATAGACATTGTTCAGTTGCAGTATATCTCCAGTTTCGAGGATCATCGGTTTGTGGTTCTGTTGTGCTGTCTATGGTATAACCTGTTTTCCAGGATCGCAAAATCCAGAGCTGATGATTATTTCAAATCCATCAATGCAAGGCGGCGTACCAGACCAACGAGCCTTTTATTTTGGCAAATCAAGCAACATAGATATTTTTCTTAGAAGACACATTTGCTCGTAGCGATGACTGGAGAGTATTACAAAGTTTGAGCAGAGGAATTCGTTTAATGAAGTTGCAAAACAAGATGATCCTTACACTGCTCCTGATGTACAAGATAACACAAATGTTCCTAATATCTTTGAGAACCATCATGTCAATGACACCGGCGAAAAGATTGCATGTCGTGTTGTGGACATACAAGAGTTGATCAAGAAGAAGCCAATGTTCGAGGACGCTGAGGACGAAGAAGAAGATGACACCGTGGGGAATTACGATTTAGACTGATACACATGGCGAAGATGTTGATGCGGCTGCTGCGGATGATGATTACATTGCTTTTGTCGTATTTGCCTGTCAGAAAACGTTTTTTATCTACTATGTGAAATTGTGTTTGCTATGACAACTAAAACCTAATGAACATGTTGTTTAGTATTTTGCTGTGAGAACATCACTTGTTATGTATGCTCATTTGTGTTTGCTGATTGTATGACAACTAAAACATGATGCCATTGTTGTGTAGTTGTACTCATATTTGGCTGTGAAACTTGAATTTGATGACATAGTTTGCTGTTGGACTGCAATTTGCTCGACGTCCTCGAATGAGAATGAAGCTGACCCGACAGGGCCTCTGCTATTTATTTATTTATATGAGCAAAAGGGGATACCCCCTGATTTCCGTTAATAGAAATCATTAGATGTTCACAACACTACGCCCAGCCTGCTACACAGGTTTCATTCATTACTAGTTTCAGCAAAGTGCTCATGTCGTAGCCACTGAATACATCACGAGTGCTACATACACTGCAAATAAAGAGACAATCATCCTACAGAGCACATCGATTGTGCCCATTATCTTCACAAGCTCTTTCATCTCCTCATTGCTGTCAAGGCCGTTCAGCAGCTGTTGCTTGGCCATGATCAGAGGAACTACATCTTTAACCTTCTGCTCTGCATCTTCCTCTCTTGCCGTTCCTTTAGTTACTTGTCCGACACCCCAACCTGCTGGTATTGGGATTCCTTGGCTAACCAAATAATTAGCGTAGTTGCATTCCCCCACATCAGCAGCTTCCCAGAAATACAAATCACACGAATCTTCCCTCTTTTGCACGAATCAAATTGGAAGATCATCAACCAAACTACTAAAAAAATCAGCAACTGAAAGCAGCAGAACAACACTTAAACATTTTATTACCCCATGATTCGGGCATTTGTAGAAGACTCGGCCAGGGTTGCGGATTGTGGTTGAGACACGACGGATGACTTTGCGTGATTTGCAGCAGTGGCACCACACCAACGGTAGTGGGTTGCGATGAGCAATCAGCTGCGGTACGCGTGCCGACGGGGGTGTGATGAGACCCATAGGCGACAGTATGGGTGGTGACTTGGCGCATATCTGGTTGTTTCCTGCTGAAGAGTAGGTGGACGAGCAGCCAGCGGACATGGTTGTTGTGGCCAGAGCTTCTGATGCTGGGCAGAGTAAGTAGAGAAGAGGAGAAGCGAACGTTGGATATGTCAGTTTCATTACTTGCAGAGTAGCATAGCACCATATATAGAATATAGTCATAGTCTAGGTTTGGATTCGAACCAGCTACAGGAGCACGTCTTTCTTTTTTCTAAAACTCGGCAACGTCTCTTTACTGGTACACTAGCTTGTTCTATACGCCTTCCCAAGTCTTTGATTTTATTTCCCTTTTTTGCGTGGAAGGAAGGAGGACAAAATTGAGAGTTCCTCGGACTCGAACCCAAGACATCTCGGTTGAAAATCAAGGGTGCTAGTCACGAACGTTCCCTGTGAGGAGGACGGCAAACGAACGCATTTTCCTCGCAATTTTCTTCTTATATATAAAAAATTATGCTACTTGGTGTCCGCTTAGTCAAAAAATGATTGTGCCAACCTTGACGGTTGGATTGACATTCAATGTCTATCGCGTTTCTTCAGTCTCTTCTTCCCCGAGCCGCCAAAGCCAAACCAGCGCCGGCGGACCGCCTGCTCCCGCCTCCCACGGCTGGCTGTGATCTTCCTCAGCTCTTGTTCGTTCCCATCCGAGGCCTCACCATCGTCCTCCACCTTGGTTCGCTCGCTGCGGTGCCGCCCTCCAGTGTTGTCAACATGGTCAACAACCGAGAGGAATAAGGAGATGACTATACATGGTGAGGATGACAGTAGGGACCCAGCAGCGCGTGCAGTAATTTTGTTTTTTCGGGACGGAGAAGGGTATCAACTGGGTTGTGCGGGACCCGTGGCCCATCTAGCCCAGGCTTTTATTTCATATGTTTAACACATGACCAGCCCAGTTTGTTTTTTTCCTTTCTGAAAAATGGCTAGCCAGCTATTTTGTTTGTTGCAAAATAACCAACATAGGCCTACTTGCTTTTCTACGCCCTGCTGGGCCGGAAATCTTTCAAGACGAGGAGGGATGCATTTTGCCCAGAAAATGGGCTATAAGTAATAAGAAATGGGCTATAAGTAATAAGAAATGGGCTATAAGTAATAATAAATGGGTTGTAAAATGAAAAAAATACAACAGACATGCAATTAGTTCCAAAATACTGTTTTCTTTCGGATTTTGATATTTTAAATTTCATTGTTTTTGTGGGGGTAAAGTTTCATTGAATTTAAATTAAGGTATATTTAGATTTAAAATTAATTTGAATCTGGCTAGAAATTTTGGGATGTATGCTGTTTGGGACAGATTTGGAGGCTGACTTGTGGGTCTACTAGGTTGACGTGTACTTTGGCTTTGTCAACTTAGTCCACAAATGATTCTAGCAGTAGTGACCGTTGGATGTTAATCCAACGGCCGTGCTGCTTCTTCAATATCTGATCTTCTTGCTCCAGCCGCCCAAACCAGCTCCAATAGGACTGGCTGCTCCCGCCTCCCGTGGTCGGCTGTGCTGCCGCACGGGCCGCACCGCCCCACCCTACTTCATTGCTGGCCAGGCCATTCCTCTACTCACCCACACCTCCTGTTATTTTCCGGCGACGGCAGCCAGACCAGTAAACCCTCGTACTCCCCACCGCGTGGGCAACCATTGGCGAGTCTTCCCCGGCTCCGTGTCGTTCCCTTCCTAGGCCTCATCGTCGTCCAACGCCATGGTGCTCTCGGCGCGGCCTGGTCAACGTGGTCAACGAACGACATCCATCGGCCGTGGACTGTACGCGCAAAATAATGATTCCTCCACCTGACAGCTGGGACCCACCGGAAGGGCCTCTGTATTTCACGAAACAAATGTTCCCCCCGCTGACATGTCGGACCCACCAGCTATATCTTCGCACGCAAGGAAGTGCCTCCTTATTACGCACAAAAAAATGAATACCCCCTGCTAGCTAGGACCCACCATAGTGGGAGGATGACTTGTGGGCCAACGAAGTTGACGGGGATGGAGGGCTTTGTCAACTTAGTCAATATGAACGATTCTAGCTCCAGTGACCGTAGGATGTCCATCCAACGGCCTTAGTGCTTCTTCAACCTCTCGTCTTCTTGCTCCAGTCGCCCAAAGCAGCGTCGGTCGTGCCGCAAGCTCCCGCCTCCCGTGGTCGGCTGTGCTGCTGCGGAGGCCTCGCCGCCCCCTACTATTCCCACCGCTGGCCAGGCCCTGTGGCGATGGTAGCCTCACACCGCAGCCGAACCAGTGAACCCTCGTACTCCTCTCCACGCGGGCTTCCACTGCCGCGTCTTCCCCGGCTCCGCGTCGTCCCCTTCCTAGGCCTCGCCATCGTCCAGCTCCGTGGTGCTCTCAGCGCATCCTGGTCAACGTGGTCAACGAACGACTTCCATCGGACGTGGACTGTATGTGGAGAGGCTGACACTTGGGTCCACGGCCGCAGCAAGGAAGTGTCTCCTTATTACGCGGAAAATAATGATTCCTCCACCTGACAGCTGGGACCCACCGGACGGGCCACAGTATTTCGCGGAAAAAACGTTTCCCCCTGACTGCTGGGACCCACCAGCTTCATCTTCGCATGCAAGGAAGTGCGTCCGGGCAAAAAAAAACGATTCGCCCCCCTGACTGCTGGGACCCACTAGCTACACCTTCGCACGCAAGGAAGTGCCTGACAGTCGGGACCCACCTGGTCGAAGCGTACGTAGCGTTGTCATTCTGGTCGCGAACATGTACGTACATATATACTGGTGGATGTAGAGGCGCGCACGTGTCGTAGTAGAGGCGCGCACGTAGCATGTACACGTACGTACAGCGGCCAGGGTGCAAGAAAGAAAATACGGCCACGTATGTGTACATACGGGCGGGGTCTCGAACACCTAGTCGCGCATACGTATGGCGAGGGCTCGTGTACATGGCTGGGTCGGAACGGAGAAACAACTTCGTCGTCGTGTTCATGGGGAGGCAACAGAATGCGTCGTGTTCATGGGGAGGCAACGGAATGTGTCGTGTTCATCGGGAGGCAACGGAACGCGTGGGAGCCAACCGGCTGGGTCGGAACGGAATGTGTGGTCGTATTCATCGGGAGGGCTTGGACGGAACATGCGATGGAAACGAGGCATGGCATACCGCAGAACGGAGGAAACGGCCTTGTGTTCGACCGGCCATGTTCGAAAAGGGATTCTGTTCATCGGGAGGGGTCTGGCGTACCGCAAAACGGAGGAAACGGACCTCCTACGGTCTGAACGGGGGTCCTGTTGATCGAGAGGGGTGTGGCGTACTGCAAAACGGACGAAACGGACCTCCTACGGTCGAAAAGGGGATCCTGTTGATCGGGAGGAGTTTGGCGTACCGCAAAACGGACGAAACAGACCTCCTACGGTCGAAACGGGGGTCCTGTTCATCGGGAGGGGTGTGGCATACCGCAAAATGGGACTCCACGGGATACTGTTCATCTCCAACGCCGACCTCCTCCAGTCTCCACGGGCTACCGTCGACCTCCTCCAGCCTCCACGGGCTCCTGTTCATCCAGCCTCCACCGCGCGCTACTCCACCGGCTACTGTTCAACCACCCCTCCATGGGCAGCCCTCCACCGTCTACTGTTCATCCAGCCCTCCACACCATGGGGTCCTGTTCATACACCCCTCCACCATCTACTGTTCATCCAACCCTCCACACCACGGGGTCCTATTTATCCACCCCTCCACGGGCACCCCTCCACCATCTACTGTTCATCCAGCCCTCCACACCACGGGGTCCTATTCATCCAGAGGCAACGCCACC
>NC_057813.1:211385660-211482535 GCF_018294505.1 Triticum aestivum
CAACGCTCACTGTTCATCCCAGAGGCAGCATCGACCGGCTTCAGTTAGCAGCAGTAGTGAAGGAATCGCTCGATCAGGTTCAGTTAACAGCCATCGATCGATCGCTCGGGTTCAGTAACGCGTAGCCTGCAGTGCAATCGCTCGGGTTCAGTTAGAGCCCAACGCCTTGCTCGAGTTCAGTTAGAGCCAACGCCTCGCACACACGCGCATATGTGTATGAGAGAAACGCGCATCGCTCGGCCCCTGACCTCCCACCATAACTGGGAACTCCCCAAAAATTTTCCTTGCCCTCACTTCTACCATGGTTTTTTCCGTCATGGACGGCCCAAAGAATGTCATGCAGCTGCGTCTCCGGCCCGCCCAGGATGAAAAACCCATTTTCTGTCATGATTTTTTGTCATAGAAGTAGGAGCCCACCACATCTATGATGATACCGGGTTTGTCACAATTATTGTCATAGAAGTGTCATATGTATGACAGAAAAAAATTCGTTCGGCCCAAAATGTCACGGATGTGTCTTTTTTTTGTAGTGGCAACGGCGTGCGGTACTACCGCGGGGGCCTGAGGTACTACTGCTCCTAAGAGCAGTACTACCGCATGCCTCAGAACAGCAACACTAGGAATCCTTCTTTTTGCAAAAAATGAAGAAAACGGAGGATGCCCCAAAGTGCAGAGGGAAAGGCGGTGTAAAGGAAGAAAACATGTACGTGATGATTCCACCCGAACCTTTCCAACGCGGACCCCCTCTTAATAGTACGGCTTTCCTACGATTCAAACCACCAAAAAGAACCGTGGAAAAACGCCGTCTTGAATAGTCTTCGAGGGGCACCAAACCGTCTTGTGCCTGGTGACGAATAGTCTGAGATACTCAAGGCACACGATTAGTCCGCAAAAGCATTTTCATCAATCACCAAAACACCTTAGGGATAAATATGCCCTTACAATCTCCCCCTTTTTGGTGGATTGATGACAATACGGGATTTGCACAAGGGGAAATAATATAGAACATATGCAAACCCCACAACTCTAAAATATAGACGAGCTCCCCCTAGATGTGTGCTATCTAGATAAGTGCTTGGGACTGCACAACACGTATACTAGGATCAACACTCCCCCTATATTTTGCAAACAAAGCATATTGGCAACAATAAGGCTAACACTAAACAAGATGATAAATATGAGCATAACATAAATAGCACAATATATCATAAGCTCAAGTAAGGTACAATAGAGAGCATATGTCTTACACCATATGATAGACCAAGTCTCACGAGCAAACTAAACCAAAACAAGCAAGGTTCAACGGAACAAATGCGAGCAAAGCAAACACAAGCACGACACAAGAAGCACGACACAAGACTCGCAAATCCCTACACTCTCTCCCCCTTTGGCATCGAGACGCCAAAAAGGCAGAGAGGACACCTACAACACAAGTGGTGGCTCAAGCGGAGTAATCAGACGCACGCTCCTTGTCAGACTCGGCAGCGGGAACGGTCTCCTCGATGTCCTCCTCAGAATCGGTCCACTTGAAGCTTTGTTTTGCCATCCACTCAGCCTCTGGAGTGATGCGCTCCTCAGAACCACCAGAAACATCCTCTCCAAACAGCCTCATAAGCTTCTTGTCCCGGCGGCGACTCTCCTTGGACACAACGTGAGCCCGATATTGCCCCTGAGCTTGCATACAGAACAAAGCCTTCATCTTGTTCTTCAGCCTCTTAGCCCAAGATGGCTCAGAGGTGGGAGGGATGAAACCCTTGGAGCTGACCTCGTCATCTGCCTCCTCCTCATCCTCATCTGCATCCACATCCATGGCAGCCGCGGCCTCAGCACGAGAAGTGGTGTTAGCCCACTAAGAATTGACACGGAACCTGATGGACTCGTGTCGGATCCAACCAGGGGCCCCAAACTCCTCCTGAGGGAACTGTTTCTCCCAAGTCACCGAGATCAAATGAAACAGATAAGGTCCATAGATGGGGACCTTGCGGTTGAATACCGCAAACCGAAGCCCACACCACATGATATGTGAGACATCAAGTGGTGGCGACTGAGAGTTGCGCGCTTCCTCACACAGAAACAACATGTCCACAAGATAAGCATGCACCTTCTCCTTGTCACCAATGCGAGGAAAGAGAGAGTTGCGGAAGATCCGGTACATGATGTCAAGGAAGGAGTTGAGCACCCAAGATGACTTGCCACTGGAGAGCTTCTTCTCAACATAAAAGGGCTAAATCTTGTTCTTGTTAGCTGACTCGGGATTGGCATGAGGATGAACGGCTTGGGGAGTGGCGAGCCCCTCATCCTGAACACCAAGCAAAGTCATGAACTCCTTCCAAGTAGCAGACCCATTGGTCATCCAAGTCATAGTCCGTTCCTAATTAGGATGAAAGTACACCGAGGCAAAGAACTGAGCCACAATCTCAGGATCATAGTCTGTGTGGGAAGAGATGATGTGCTCAATGCCAAATTGTTCCACAAGATCCAAAGTCTCACCAAAGTAGGCCCGGTGCTTCGCTTCCCTCAGATGATGCATGTCGATCCAGTGCACATCCACATAGATGTTTCGCTTGGCCTTGATCACATCCAGATAAATGAGATTCTGCTGCTTGGTCCAGAACAATTCATTCCCTCGGAAGTTGGCATGAAGATTCACATAGGGGTTGATTTTCCTTTGAGAGATGTACTCAGCAAGTGGCATCTCATACATGCCCATGGTGGGTTCCTTGTCCTTGGTGGCGGTGGTCTTGGTCCTGTGTTGGGGGGCACTGGAGCCCTCTGGAGCTTCATCTTGATTTTGCAGACGCTTGGAGCCCGTGTCATGGCTTGGATTGTAACGGCGAGCAGACGCACCGGAGCCACCACCTAAGACACAAAGCACAAGAACACACACAAAAAGCGAGAAGGATCAATGCAAAGAACACAACAAAGCAGTGAAACAAGTAGAACTAGCACTTGATAATTGCCACATGAGAGGTTTGACAACAACGGTAGCACTGCTTGTACGCGCGGTACTAAAAAATTGGTGCCGCTCCAAGTCACAGTAGTACCGCACCGGCGGTAGTACCGCGCTGGAGATGCGGTAGTACCGCTCCGGCGGTAGTACCGCGCGGGAGGTGCGGTAGTACCGCATGGAGTCAGATCCGAAATTGCCACTGGATCTGAGTACTACCGCAGCAACAAAGCGGTACTACGGTCGATCAAATCTACCATGGGGCAACATATCAAGTACTATCTCTACGTATTACTACTCTCCTACATCCCACTCTTGCACAGATTTAGCCTAAAATCTCAAGAACCGCATGCATTTCCCCAAAAACCTAGAAGCACAAGAACAAACCAACAAGAGAGGGATTTGGGGAGAAACCTTGGTCCATGGCAAGAGGACGTGGTGGGGAAAAATCCCACCGGTCGGAATCCGAGGAGAGCGGCCGGGGATGGAGATCCGGCAAGGGCCTCCGGTGCCGTTCGTGGGCAGGAGAGAGAGAGAGGCGGTGTGGGGAAGAAAGAGTGAATGGGTATGGGGGAGTTGGAACTCCCCCTGCCCTCTTTTAAGCCCCACACGCTCTCTACTCCATGGTAGTACCGCGTGTCCTCGCGGTAGTACCGCCCGGGCGGAAGTACCGCGTCGTGGGCGGTAGTACTGCTCCACCAGCGGTAGTAAAAAAATTACTGTCGTGTTGGTTGCGGTAGTATCGTGGCATGCCACTGTAGTACCGTGAACCCAAGAAAATGTAATTTCAACCAAAGGAAGAAACAGCTTTGCACGGAACCTTCAAGCGAACGAACACACCAACGAGCTGACAAACGAGGCACCACAAGCACAAGCTAGGCACGAAGAGAGAAAAACAAGAGACAACAAGGACCAAAACGAGAACCGACCTCTCCAAGGAGAGGGCGGTGGCCGGAGCCACCTACATGTGAGTCGATTGGTATGGCACCATGAAGAATTATCCTTGGGCCCATGACCAAAACTCATCTTTGAAGCACAAGTACCATCAAGAATGGCGAATGTGAAAGAGTTGATCAATTTATGCATAATTGGGGGAGGGAGAGTTCATTGAGAGGACAACACTCCCCCTATGTCCATGCCTACACCTAAACTAGACAACAAACTGAGTGTGGTGGGGTGTGCAAGGGTTCAAGTCACGTTGCTTGAATCAATGATACTTAGCTCATTCCTTAACTCATGAAATCTTGCTCCATCCAAGGGCTTCGTGAAAATATCCGCAAGGTTATCATGAGTGTTGACATACTTGAGCTCGATCTCCCCTCGCCTATTATGATCCTGGATGAAGTGATGCCGAATCTCAATATGCTTCGTCTTGAAGTGTTGCACCGGGTTGAGAGAAATCTTGATGGCACTTTCGTTGTCACACCAAAGAGGCACTTTGTCACAAATGACACCGTAATCCTTTAAAGTTTGCCTCATCCATAAGAGTTGTGCGCAACAACTACTGGCCGCCACATACTCCGCTTCGGTGGACGAGAGAGACACACAACTTTGCTTCTTGGAAGACCAACTCACCAAAGAGCAACCAAGAAATTGGCACCCTCCGGAAGTGGACTTCCTATCCACTTTGTCTCCCGCTGAATCGGAATCCGAATATCCTTCAAGCTTGAAGTTTTCTCCTCTTGGGTACCATAAGCCAAAGTTTGGGGTATGAGACAAATATCGAAAGATTCGCTTGACCGCCACAAGGTGGCTTTCCTTCGGTGCGGCTTGGAACCGTGCACAAATTCCCACACTCAACATGATATCCAGTCTAGATGCACAAAGGTAAAGCAAGGATCCAATCATGGAGCGATATACCTTTTGATCCACTGCTTTACCATTTGGATCAATGTCAAGTTGGCACTTGGTGGGCTTTGGGGTGGAAGCCTGCTTGACATCACTTAGCTTGATTCTTTTCAGCATGTCTTGAGTGTATTTGGCTTGGTTGATGAAGGTTCCTTCTCTTTTTTCCTTGATCTCAAACCCGAGAAAGAACTTCAACTCTCCCATCATAGACATCTTGAACTTTGAGGTCATGAGTGCGGCAAATTCTTCATTGAAAGCTTTTTTAGTGGAACCAAAAATAATATCATCAACATATAGTTGGCATACAAACAAGTCCCCTTTGACCTTCTTAGTAAAAAGAGTGGGGTCGATTTTCCCAATTCCGAAGCCACGATTTTGTAACAACTCCGTAAGATGCTCATAGCACGCACGTGGGGCTTGTTTAAGGCCATAGAGCACCTTGTGGTGTTGGTACACGTGATCGGGGAAATATGGATCTTCGAACCCGGGGGGTTGTTTGACATATACCAACTCATTAATGGGACCATTAAGAAAAGCACTCTTCACATCCATTTGTTGCAACGTGAAATTATGATGAGAAGCATAAGCAATCAACAAATGAATAGATTCAAGGCGAGCAACGGGAACAAAGGTTTCACCGTAGTCGATACCCTTGACTTGGGAGTAGCCTTGTGCCACCAAATGAGCCTTGTTGCGAACAATGATCCCATGAGCATCTTGCTTGTTCTTGAATATCCACTTGGTCCCAATGACATTATGATTCCCAGTTGGCCTTGGCACTAATTTCCACACTTGATTGTGCTCGAAGTTGTTGAGTTCTTCATGCATGGCATTGAGCCAATCCGGGTCCTCGAGCGCCTCATAAACTTTTTGGGGTTCGACACATGAAACAAACGCATGATGTTCACAATAGTTTGCTAATTGTCTATGAGTGCTTACCCCCTTTCTTAGACTTCCAATCACATTCTCCATAAGATGACCTTTAGTGGTGAGCTTGGAAGCGGTCTTCGCGGCACGACGCTCTAAATCCTCCTCGGATGTGAAAAGAGGAGGGGTAACTTGATCATCTTGAGCGCCGTCTTGAGCTTGTTCTTGATCTTGATCTTGCTCTTGATCTTGAACTTGCTCAAAGGGAAGAACTTGACCTTGGGCATCATTTGGTGGTTCACCACCTTCTCGAGGTTGATCTTGCCCTTGATCTTGTTTAAGAGGTTGAGGGCCTTCACTTTGTTCTTTGGAAGCGTGTGGGTCTTGGGTTGGTGATGGCTCCATTTGAGTGGAGCATTGTCCTTCTCCTTCAGCTACAAGGGGTTCCTCAATGGGTAGGATATGAACAACACCCATTCTTCTTATGGCTTGGGGAGGGATTTCATCACCTACATCACAAGTACCACTTTGCTCCACTTGGGAGCCGTTATTCTTGTCAAACTCCATGTTACACGTCTCCTCAATGAGTCCGGTGGAGTTGTTGAGGACACGGTAAGCATGAGAGTTTGTGGCATAACCAACAAATATGCCCTCATAAGCTCTAGCCTCAAACTTAGACAAACGAACACCCTTTTTGAGAATGAAACACTTACACCCGAACACCCGTAAGTACTTGAGGTTGGGCTTGTTACCGGTAAGTATTTCATAGGGAGTCTTGTTCAAGCCTTTGCGGAGATAGAGCCGATTAGATGCATGACATGCTGTGTTTATGGCTTCGGCCCAAAAGTTGTATTGAGACTTGAACTCCGCCATCATGGTCCTTGTCGCATCCATCAACGTCCAGTTCTTCCTCTCCACGACACCATTTTGTTGAGGGGTATATGGTGCAGAATATTGATGCTTGATCCCCTCATCACTAAGAAACTCATCCAAGGTGTAGTTCTTGAACTCGGTGCTGTTGTCACTCCTTATAGTCAAGATCTTAGCATCATGTTGACGTTGAGCTTCATTTGCAAAGTCGATGACGGTTTGTTGAGTCTCACTCTTCCTCCTGAAGAAATATACCCAAGTGTATCTTGAATAATCATCCACAGTCACAAAGCAATACTTTCTACCTCCAAGACTATCAAAGGATGGAGGCCCAAAGAGATCCATGCGAAGGAGCTCCAAGGGTATCTTCGAGTAGATGATAGTCGTGGGAGGGTGACCCTTCTCATGAAGCTTTCCTTTGATACAAGCACTACAAGCACGATATTTGGCAAAACTAACATTCGTTAGTCCACAGACATGGTCCCCCTTGAGAAGACTTTGCAAAGATTTCATATTGACGTGGGCTAAACGGCGATGCCAAAGCCATCCCACATCAACTTTAGAGCCATTAGGCATGTCGCGGTCTTAGTGGGTCGCTCCAAAAAGTTAATCACATAAATACCGTTCTCGACATGCCCAACAAAGGCTACTTTAAGAGTCTTGCTCCACAAGAGGGCCATGGTATCAATATCAAAGAAAGTGGCAAAGCCCATGAGTGCAAGTTGACGAACGGAAAGAAGATTGTAAGCGAGGGACTCAACAAGCATGACTTTCTCGATCGTTGGATCATGAGAAATGACAACCTTGCCAAGACCCAATACCTTAGAAGACGAGGCATCACCCCACTCGATGTTGGTGGGCATAGAAGGGATCTTGTGCACGTCCACCACCAAGTCCTTGCTTCCGGTCATATGATTTGTTGCTCCACTACCGAGCAACCATGATCCCCCACCGGAAGCAAACACCTACAAGAGATCAATGCTTGGTTTTAGGTACCCATTTAGTAATGGGTCCTTTCATGTTAGTAACAAGGGTCTTAGGAACCCAAATAGACCATTCAATGTACTCATAAGGAGATCCAACAAATTTAGCATAAACATGCCCATCACTAGCATGGCACAACACATAAGAAGGGTTAAAGTCGCCGGCTTTGTTAGAAGGGGTGGCATTGCCCTTTGTGACATCACCACCCTTCATATTATTCCTCTTCTCCTTAGGAGCACCCTCTCCCTCCTTCACAAAAGTTTTCTTGAGAGGAGGAGGTCGTTTGGCCTTGTCGTTCTTCTTCTTGCTTGGACTTGGGTGTGAACCCAACTCCCTCCTTGGCCACAACTTCCTTTTGATTGCTCAAAAGGTCGTTGAGGTTCTTCTCATCTTGTATGCATGTCACAAGGCCTTTCTCGAGTTGCTCTTTCAACTTGGCATTCTCCTCCACAAGATGCACATGCTCACAACACGGGTTAGTGGCATTTGCATTATCAATTAATACCATATGAGGAAAGGTGGCTTTTTCTTTGGTTAGCTTAACTTGGAGTTGATCATGAGACTCCTTGAGGCTAGCTTGAGCACCCTTCAAGGCCTTGTGGGCCTTGTTGAGTAAATCAAACTCCTCCTTGAGTCTAGCATGGTCAATGCCAAGTTTAGCCTTCTTGGAAGTTAGCACACGAGACACAACAAGAGCATGATCAAGATATTTCTTTAACTTAGCATGGTCATCGTTGTGTGACTCCTCAAGAGCCAAACGATACCCACGCTCTCCCAGGTCTTGCTGATAAACCACCGAACGAGCTAAAGCCATGACCCGTTTTTCATCTAACAGGTCCAATGCCTCCCGGTGTGCTTGCTCATTGTCCGCTTCAACATAATTGGCAACCCGGGGCGAATCATGAAGAATATCACTTGGGAGGACCGCCTCTGCCCCGTATACCATGAAGAAAGGTGTGTAACACGTTGACCTGTTGGGAGTGGTGTTGAAGCTCCATAACACAGAGGGTAATTCTTCCACCCAACAACCCGACGTCCGCTTTAAAGGAACCATTAGCTGGGGCTTGATACCCTTCAAGACTTCTTGATTGGCTCTCTCAGCTTGACCATTGGACTGAGGGTGCGCCACGGATGCTAAGTCAAGCCGGATGTGCTCTCTCTGACAGAAGTCCTCCATCTCACCTTTAGAAAGGTTTGTGCCATTATCTGTGATGATGCTGTGTGGAAAGCCAAAGCGGAAGATAATCTTTTTGAGAAATTGAACCGTCGTAGCCGCATCACACTTGCTGACAGGCTCCGCTTCAACCCATTTGGTGAATTTGTCAACCGCCACCAACAGGTGGGTCTTCTTATCCTTGGAGCGCTTAAAGGGCCCCACCATATCAAGCCCCCAAGTGGCAAACGGCCAAGTGATAGGAATCATCCTTAATTCTTGAGCCGGAACATGAGCTCGGCGTGAAAACTTCTGACAAGCATCACACCGCTTTACCAGATCCTCAGCATCAGTATGAGCTGTCAACCAGTAGAACCCATGACGAAAAGCTTTAGCAACCAGGGACTTTGAACCGGCATGGTGACCACAATCTCCTTCATGAATTTCCCGTAGAATCTCTTGGCCTTCTTCAGGAGAAACACAACGCTGGAATACGCCTGAAACGCTGTAGCAATGTAACTCGCCATTGTGAATAACCATGGACTTGGATCACCGGAATATCTGTCGGGCCAGAACTTCATCATCTGGTAACTTGCCCCGGTTCATGTACGCCAAATGCGGAACCGTCCAATCCAGAACAACATGTAAAGCGGCCACCAATTGGGCCTCCGGATCAGGAACAGCTAAATCCTCCTCTGTAGGCAACTTAACAGACGGGTTATGCAAGACATCGAGAAAGATATTGGGAGGTACCGGTTTACGCTGAGATCCCATCCGGCTTAAAGCGTCTGCCGCTTCATTTTTGCGCCGATCAATATGCTCAACCTGATACTCTTTGAAGTGACCCACCACAATATCCACCTCGCGTTTGTAAGCCACCATGAGCGGATCCTTAGAATCCCAAGTACCAGAAACTTGCTGAGCCACCAGATCAGAGTTTCCAAAGCATCGTACCCGGTTTAAATTCATCTCCTTGGCCACACGGAGCCCATGGAGTAAAGCCTCGTACTCAGCTGCATTGTTAGTACAGGGGAACATTAAACGGAGAACATAACGAATTTTCTCACCTCGAGGGGAAGTAAGAACAACTCCAGCCCCCGAGCCCTCCAATTGCCTGGATCCATCAAAGTGAATAGTCTAGTATGTATTATACGGTTTGTCCTCTGGTGCTTGTAACTCAGTCCTCCAATCATTGATGAAGTCAACAAGCGCATGAGATTTGATGGCTGTTCGAGGCATATACTTCAACCCATGTGGACCAAGCTCAATCGCCCACTTTGCAACCCGGCCAGTTGCCTCCCTGTTCTGAATTATATCACCCAAAGGAGCTGAACTGACAACTGTAATGGGATGGCCTTGAAAGTATTGTTTGAGCTTCCGACTTGCCATAAAAACCCCATAAACCAACTTCTGCCAATGCGGATATCGTTGCTTTGACTCGATGAGCACCTCACTGATTTAGTAAACCGGCCGTTGAACCGGATATTCCTTGCCAGCCTCCTTCCGTTCCACCACAATTGCCACACTGACAGCACGGACATTAGCAGCCACGTACAATAACAAGGGCTCTTTGTCAATCAGAGTAGCAAGGACCAGTGGTTCAACCAATTGCCGCTTCAAGTCTTCAAACGCCGCATTAGCCGCATCACTCCAGACAAAGGTGTATGTTTTCTTCAACATCTGATATAAAGGGATTGCCTTCTCTCCCAAGCGGCTAATAAACCGGCTTAGGGCTGCAATTCGACCTGCCAGACGCTGAACATCATTAATGCACGCCGGTTTAGCCAAAGATGTAATCGCTTTGATCTTCTCCGGATTAGCCTCAATGCCTCTGTTGGACACTAGAAAACCTAGAAGCTTGCCTGCCGGAACACCGAAAACACACTTGTCCGGATTGAGCATCATCTTGTAAACACGCAGATTGTCAAAGGTCTCCTTGAGATCATCTATCAATGTCTCCTTCTTTCTGGATTTTACTACAATGTCATCCACATAGGCATGAATATTGCACCCAATCTGAGTGTGAAGACAATTTTGCGCACAGCGCTGATAAGTTGCCTAGGCACTCTTGAGCCCAAAGGGCATAGAAACATAGCAGAAGGCTCCAAAGGGAGTGATGAAGGTGGTCTTCTCCTGGTCCTTAACTGCCATTTTGATCTGATGATAACCGGAATAAGCATCCAAGAAACTCAAACGCTCACAACCCGCTGTTGCATCAATTATCTGATCAATACGCGGGAGAGCAAAAGGATCGGCCGGACAAGCTTTGTTCAAATCTGTGTAGTCTACACACATGCGCCAAGTACCATTTTTCTTAAGAACCAGCACCGGATTAGCCAACCACTCAGGGTGAAACACTTCAACGATAAAACCAGCGGCCAACAGCCGGCCTACCTCCTCACCGATTGCCTTGCGTCTCTCCTCGTTAAAGCGGCGAAGAAACTGTTTGACCGGTTTAAACTTGGGATCAATATTGAGAGTGTGCTCAGCGAGTTCCCTCGGTACACCTGGCATGTTAGAAGGCTTCCATGAAAAAATGTCCCGGTTCTCATGGATGAACTCGATGAGCGCGCTTTCCTATTTTGGATCCAGATTTGTGCTGATGCTAAACTGCTTGGATGAATCGTCAGGAACAAAGTCAACAAGTTTAGTCTCATCAGCCGGTTTGAATTTCAGGCTCGGGTCATGCTCAGTGGTGGGCTTCTTCAGAGGGGTCATGTCTGCCGGATCAACATTGTCCCTGTAGTGTTTCAACTCCTATGTAGCACAAACCGACTCAGCATAAGCCGCATCACCTTCCTCGCAATCTAAAGCAATCTTACGACTTCTGTGAACTGTGATGGTCCCCTTGTGACCCGATATTTTGAGCTGCAAATAAATATAATAGGGCCTTGCCATGAACTTTGCATAAGCCGGTCGTCCAAACAGTGCGTGGTACGGGCTCTGGATCCTCACTACTTCAAATGTCAATGTTTCAGACCGGGAGTCATGCTCATCACCAAACACAACCTCCAAAGCGACCTTACCAACAGGATACGCCGATTTACCTGGTACTATACCATGAAAAATAGTGTTTGACGGTTTAAGACTCTTGTTTGTCAACCCCATGCGACGGAAGGTCTCATAATACAAAATGTTGATACTGCTACCTCCATCCATAAGCACCTTGGTGAATTTGTAACCTCCCACCTGAGGTGCCACCACTAAAGCCAGGTGACCCGGATTGTCAACCCGGGGCGGATGATCCTCTCTACTCCACACAATGGGCTGCTTGGACCACCGCAAGCAACATGGCACCGCCGGTTCAACAGCATTAACTGCTCTCTTGTGAAGCTTCTGATCACGTTTTCACAAACTAGTAGTGAACACATGATACTGCCCACCATTCAACTGCTTTGGGTGACTTTGATACCCTGATTGCTGCTGATTCCCTTGATTATTCTGTTGGTTATTACCGCCTTGGTTGTTCTGATTGCCCTGATTATTCTGAAATCCAGAGTTTGAACCACCGCCACCATGAAAACCTGGACCTGAACCGCCCGATGGACCCTGATCATACCGAAAGAGATCAGAGTTTTTGAACTCCTTCATAATGTGACAATCTTTCCAAAGATGTGTTGCCGGAACCTCCTTGGTCCCGTGCTTTGGGCAGGGCTGGTTTAACAAACGCTCCAGATTCATCCCGCCACCGCGCTGGGGCGGTTTACCTTTACGACGCTGCACATTAGCATTAGCCACAAAATATGAATTATCCGCTTTGCGCTTACCATTATTCCCATGGCCCCCTTGGTTGTGATGCTGTCCCTTTGCACCGCCGTTCTTCTTTCCCTTCTTCGGTTTCTCCTCGTCAGAATCGGGATCCTTGGTATTATCAGAATCGGCATACTTCACCAAGGCTGCCATAAGGGTTCCCATGTCATTGCAGTGGCGCTTAAGCCGTCCCAGCTTCATCTTAAGAGACTTAAATCGACAATTACGCTCTAATGTTATGATTGCCTGGCCAGCATTAATCCGGTCCGACGAGTGCAAAACCTCTGAAACCCGGTGCACCCAATGAGTTGTTGACTCATTCTCTCCTTGAACACAGGCATCCAGATCCACAATGGACATAGGCTGTTTGCACGTGTCCTTGAAATTGGCTATAAACCGGGCCTTCAACTGGTCCCATGACTCGATGGAGTTGGCTGGTAGGTTTTTCAACCAAGTACGGGCTGTGCCTTCCAACATCATCGTGAAGTATTTTGCACAGGCCGCTTCATCCACATCCAACATCTCCATTGCCATCTCATAACTTTCAACCCATGCCTCAGGTGGCTGATCAGCGGTGTAATTAGGTACCTTACGTGGCCCTTTGAAATCCTTAGGCAGTCGCACACTACGGAGAGCCGAAATAAGACACGGCACTCCCCAAGAACTGAAGGCAAGCCCAGTGCCTCAGTCTACCGATGCCGCTGGCTAAACCGGGGCGGGTTGATAACGACCCACATATTGTGTTGCTAAAGCGGCCTCCCTTCGTGCTCTGCCATTATCCACCACGTCCTGAGGATTCGCCTCACCACGCGCCGGATTGGGTCCATGCGGGGCATTACGGCGTCACGCACTGCTAGACACCTCTGGTTCATCTATGTGCCTGCTATAACTTTTGCTCGGACGGGGGGTCGAATGAATTCTATCTCGGCTATAGGAATAAGCCTACTGCTGCACAACAGTGGTTTGAAGAAGATCCCTGGCCCGCCGCGTCTCAACCGCTGCCAGTGAATCGCCCTCCATTGGAATAGCTGCTAGGCGAGATGCTACAGCAATCATGTTATCCAAAGGGCTCGACAAGTGTCCCGATGGTGTTGGCACGTATTGCGGCGGGTTATCCGTCCGGCGAGGTGGTTCCATCATCCGAGGTTGATCCGGCGCTGCCCTAGGCACGTCGGTCCAGTTTACAGCTGCCGGATTACTCGGCCCAGCCCCCGGCGTATTAAAGAGATTCAGTCCTTCGAAGACCGGCTGCATACGCGATCGGTACTTCCTTTGCATTACCTCGTTTGATGCATTCTGGTCCAACATGAGCCGGTAATTCTGCGCCTGTATCTGCTGTGACTGGGCATCCAAAGCGGCCCTTTCTTCAGCCATCCTAGCATCCTCAGCTGCCAGGTCCTCCTTAGCATGTGTTATCTGATCCTTTAGCTTCGCAACGTCCGCATTTTGTTTATCCTGCGTCGCCGGGGTAACTGCCATGGTCAACAAGGTCGCCCATGCATCCATCAAACCAGAGAGAACTTGAGCCGGTCGGTGCACTGGGCCTCCTGCTGCGGCCGCTGATCCAGAATCCATTGCTGCTGTAGATGAAGACTGCAAAGTGGGCTGTGTTCCGGCCATGAAAACAGCAACCCAACTTGGCGGTTCAAGGAGGTCCGGAATACTGTTGCCATCAGAATATCCTTCGAACACACCATCATGAATTTGGTACAGGGACTCAGTTTCACCAGTGGATGACTCGCCGTCGGAATAAACGGCTATCTCGCCTTCGGACACCGGTTCAGATCCGAGCCCATGGACACATCCTATGAACGCACGCTTCATGGCAGGCTGAATCCGAGCGGGGCTTGCACGCTGAGCCGTCTTGACGAGGTTGGTGCAGATGTCTGGCTCAGGGCCCGGTTTGCCGATCTTGCCGATGAAGACGTGGATTCCGCCAAAGGGGACCCGGTACCCGTACTCAATTGAGCCGGCCTCGGGGCCACACCCTACGTCGTCGATGTAGAGCTTGCCACGACGACTCTTGGTCATTCGGCCCACTGCGTATCCTTTAAGTCCTTCAAAGCTGCCCTTCAAGAACTCGAAACCATCGTGCGATAGCCCCACGGTGGGCGCCAACTGTCGTGGAAATATCACGTCAGATGTCCTCGAGGACATAGTCGTGGAGCCATCGCGACGGGTTAGCTTAAAGGGGTTAAACCGGACAAAGGACACAAGGATTTTATACTAGTTCGGCCCCTTCGATGAAGGTGAAAGCCTACGTCTAGTTGTGTTGGGATTATTGGGGTCTCGATAGCCAGGGAGCAAAACACGCTATGCCTGGCTCTCGAGTTGTTGTTGTTTCTTGTCCCTGAACCGCCGCCGGGTCGTCCCCTTATATACACGGGTTGACGCCCGACCGGTTTCCAGAGTCCCGAGGCCGGCTCATATAAGTATCCGGCTCGGTCTCTCCTTTCCTAACTTACAATACAAGTTACATAACCATGGCTTTACCACTATGGGCCCTAATCCGCCTTTGGGCTCCGGGCCTCTAAGCTTCAATAGTAAAGCGCCATCTTCTGGGTCTTCATGGGCTTCAATATAGTTGAAGGTGAACCGGCCCCTCCTGGGCGGTTTACAGTCAGTAGTTATATCCCCAACAGTGTTGTCGGCGGTCTTGTCCAAGATGCTCATTGCCACGAACTCATCCAACACTTCATTTGAGGTCATGGAGTGGAAGTCCGATCTTTGACGGATAGCAGAGGACATGGCCTTGTTGTAGGGCATCATGGACTTGAGGAACTTGCGCTTGATCCAATTGTCATCCGTGTCCTTGCTCCCATGATCTCGGAGTGAGACCGCGAGTTTTGTTACTCTCAGAAAGAGCTGACGAGGTTCTTCATCTTCTTTCACTGCAAACTCATCGACTTCATCTTGCACCACTTCATAGTTGGAGCGTTGAATGCTTGCGCTTCCCTGATAGAGAGACACAACACAATGCCATGCGTCTTCGGCCATGGCATAGGGTCAAAGATAAGGGAGATCTTCGGGGGGAATTGCATCTTGGCTGATGAAAAGAGCATTCTCATTGAATTGATTGTCCACGACTTCTCGAGGGGTAAAGTTGCTTCGGTCATGCGGATAGAAACCTTCTTCAATGATTCTCCAAATATTAGTATTCACATGAATTAAATGACGCTTGAAGCGATAAACCCAAGAATCAAAGTCCTCATTTTTCACAATCTTAGGAGGAGGGCCGGCATGATTTAAATGAGTAGAGGGAATCGGTCCTCCATAAGTTGGAGGTTCCACATGGGCAAAGATGTCGGTGCCATTTCGACCACTAGTAGAAGGACCCTTTTCACTATTAGCTTCCCCCTTGTCGGAGTTAGCATTCGTTACCTTGATAGTGGGATCACCCACTTTCATAGGCGAGGTAGATATTTTAAGTCCTTCTAAGAATTTATTAAACATGCTTTCAACCTCGGTCGTCATGGAGGTTTTCAATGTGTCCAAAGCCACATGAAATTCCTCACGAGAGACCGCGGTTCCCCCATCGGCCATAGACGAGCTCAGATTCACACCGGAGTGCTCTTCCCCACCGTCTACGGTGTCAACCATACTCTTCGGATGGCAAAGTCCTTAGTAAAGAGACGAGGCTCTGATACCAATTGAAAGGATTGATATAGTTGACTAGAAGGGGGGTGAATAGGCAACTAACACTTTTTAAACTTTTCTTTACCAAATTAAACTTTGCATCAAAGTAGGTTGTCTAGATATGCAACTAGGTGAGCAACCTATATGATGCAACAACAGCAATCACACAAGCAAGCAAAGGATACAACACAAATAAGCTTGCACAAGTAAAGGCACGAGATAACCAAGAGTGGAGCCGGTGAAGACGAGGATGTGTTACCGAAGTTCCTTCCTTTTGAGGGGAAGTACGCCTCCGTTAGAGCGGTGTGGAGGCACAATGCTCCCCAAGAAGCCACTAGGGCCACCGTATTCTCCTCACGCCCTCACACAATGCGAGATGCCGTGATTCCACTATTGGTGCCCTTGAAGGCGGCGACCGAACCTTTACAAACAAGGTTGGGGCAATCTCCACAACTTAATTGGAGGCTCCCAAAGACACCACGAAGCTTCACCACAATGGACTATGGCTCCACGGTGACCTCAACCGTCTATGGTGCTCAAACACCCAAGAGTAACAAGATCGGCTAGGGATTAGTGGGGGGAATCAAATTTCTCTTGGTGGAAGTGTAGATCGGGGCCTTCTCACCCAATCCCGAGCAAATCAATAAGTTTGATTGGCTAGGGAGAGAGATCGGGCGAAAATGGAGCTTGGAGCAAAATGGAGCTTAGGGTTGGAAGAGGTAGTAAACTAGAGGAAGAAGACACCCCTTATATAGTGGAGAGACAAATCCAACCGTTATCCACTTAACCAGCCTGTGACTTGCGGTACTACCGCCCCAGACCAGTGGTACTACCGCAAGGGCTCACGGTACTACCGCGGCGGACCGCGGTACTACTTCTGCTACGGTAGGAGCTAGTCCAGGCCAGAGCCACAAAGGCTGAGAGCGGTACTGCCGCTGGCACGGTACTACCGCTCGCCCTTGCGGTACTACCGCAAGGCTCGAATGGACTAGCCTGGGAAGGGCGCAGATGAATAAAAATTCATTCGTGCCTACTTCCGCTGAAAATCAGATGGTGCAACAATCCGACACGGTACTACCGCACCTGGCGTGCGGTACTACCGCGCAGGGAGCGGATGTAAAAGATTACATCCACCCCTACTTCCACTCGTGTTGTTGTGCTAGATCAGGACCCACGGTACTACCGCGCGCATGGGGCGGTACTACCACGCAGGGGTGCGGGTGTAAAAAATTACATCCGCCCTACAGCCGCACAGGAGGCTAGGTCTGGTCCGAGGCCACAGTACTACCGCTCCTTTAGAGAGGTACTACCGTGGGCACCTACGGTACTACCGCAACGGCGTGCGGTACTACCGCGGGGGCCTGCGGTACTACCACTCCTAAGAGCAGTATTACCACATGCCTCAGAACAGAACACTACGAATCCTTCTTTTTGCAAAAATGAAGAAAACGGAGGATGCTCCAAAGCGCAGAGGGAAAGTTGGTGTAAAGGAAGAAAACGTGTACGTGATGATTCCACCCGAACCTTTCCAACACGGACCCCCTCTTAATAGTACGGCTTTCCTACGATTCAAATCACCGAAAAGAACTGTAGAAAAACGCCGTCTTCAATAGTCTTCGAGGGGCACCAAACCATCTTGTGCCTAGTGACGAATAGTCTGAGATACTCAAGGCACACGATTAGTCCACAAAAGCATTGTCATCAATCACCAAAACACCTTATGGATAAATATGCCCTTACACTAGTGCACCTATACAGTTTACCATTGTATTGGGTGTGTTGGGGACACAAGAGACTCTTTGTTATTTGGTTGCAGGGTTGCTTGAGAGAGACCATCTTCATCCTACGCCTCCCACGGATTGATAAACCTACTAATTTTTTAAAATAATACATTTTTTTATTAGTTTCCATAAATATTACGCTGATATTTTTATTTTCAAAAATAATATCCAATCAGCCAGCAGCAGGCCGATTGGCCCTAGTCGTCCAACCGCAGGCTGATTGGCCTCCTGTCGGCCTACAAATGGCTGATAGGCTAGTCGGCCAGGAGGTGGTGAACCTGTCGGCCAGCTGTGGGCTGATTGGGTCCTGTCGTCCAACTGTGAGCTGATTGAATTTTTTTTAGTTGTCCTGTTAAAATTCCGTAATAATTCGTACTATATGTGGATGTGAAATATTTAGGTGTGTCAGTATTTGAAGTTGCTCCGGCAATATCCGAAATATATGCAGATGTCAAACATTTAAATCTGTCAATATTTGTAGTTGCTCCCGTAAATATTCTTAATATATTTGTACGTGTGTGAATTTTTTTAGTTGCTCCGTCAAAATTTCGTAATAATCCATACTATATGTTGATGTGAAATATTTAGGTGTGTCAGTATTTGAAGTTGCTCCGGCAATATCCAAAATATATGTAGATGTCAAATATTTAAACCTGTCAATATTTGTAGTTGCTCCCGCAAATATTTATACGTGTGTGAATATTTTTAGTTGCTCCGTCAATATTTTGTAATAATTTGTACTATATGTGAAATATTTAGGTGTGTCAGTATTTGTAGTTGCTCCCACAAATATTAGTAATATTTTTGCAGGCGTGTGAATTTTTGTAGACCGTTAACATTCCATAATATATATACATGTCGAATATTTAGTAGTGCGGATATTTTAAGTTGTTGCTTAATACTTGTCTATCGTTGTTGAAAAAATTAGGGAGCCAAGATAGGCCGACAGGACCCAATCAGCCCACAGTTAGCCAACAGGGTCACCAGCTCCTGGCCGACTGGCCTATCAGCCATCTGCAGGCCGACGGGAGGCTTGCTGGCTGACTAGGGCCAATCGGCCTGCTGCTGGCTGATAGGATTTTATTTTTGAAAATAAAAATATCGGTGTAATATTTGTGCAAATTGATAAAAAAATGTATTATTTAAAAAAAATAGCGATAAACCTTAGGTAATCCACTTGAGGGAAATTTGCTACTGTCCTACAAACCTCTGCACTTGGAGGCCCAACAACGTCTACAAGAAGAAGGTTGTGTAGTAGACATCAAGCTCTTTTCTAGCGCTGTTGCCGGGGAGGTGAGTGCTTGAAGGTATATCTTTAGATCTTGCAATCGAATCTTTTTGTTTCTTGTTTTATCACTAGTTTAGTCTATAAAAGAAAATTACAAAAAAATGAAATTAAGTTTGCCTCATACACTTCATCTTTTTAATATCTTTCGTGAGAATGTTGGGAAGGAAAATTGTGCTCAAGTGCTAGAAGAAGAATTACATAGAATGCTTGGCATAGAATATGTGAATGATGAGCATGATTGCAATGTTGTTAGTATGAGTTCCTTGAATATCCATGATGCTAATGATATGTAAAGCCACAAGCTTGGGGAAGCTATGATTGATGAAGATAATATTTTTTGTCCCCCAAGTTTTGATAGGAAAATTTATTATGATGAAAGCATGCCTCCTACCTATGATGATTATTGTGATGATACGTATGCCATAAAAAATAAACTTGCTTATGTGGAGAGTAGTAAAAATTCTATGCTTGTAGATCATGAAAAGAATGCTTTATGTGATGGTTATATTGTTGAATTCATTCATGATGCTACTGAAAATTATTATGAGGGAAGAACATATGCTTGTAGGAATTGCAATAATATCAAGTTTCCTCTCTATGTGCTCAAAATCTTGAAGTTATGCTTGCTTTGCCTTCCTATGCTAGTTGATTATTGTTCCCATAATTTGTTTGCTCACAAAATCCCTATGCATAGGAAGTGGGTTAGGCTTAAATGTGCTAGTCATATTCTTCATGATGCTCTCTTTATGTTTCTATTCTTATCTTTTATGTGAGCATCATTGTCACATCATGCCTAGCTAGAGGCGTTAAACGATAGCGCTTGTTGGGAGGCAACCCAATTTTATTTTTGTTCCTTGCTTTTTGTTCCTGTTTAGTAATAAATAATTCATCTAGCCTCTGGTTAGATGTTTTTTATGTTTTAATTAGTGTTTGTGCCAAGTAGAACCTTTGGGAAGACTTGGGTGAAGTCTTTGTGATCCTGTTGTGTCACCATCCATATTTTAAGATTACAAATACCCATATCTACCATCCATATTGCACTTGTATCACCATCTCTCCACCGAACTAGTGCACCTATACAATTTACCATTGTATTGGGTCTGTTGGGGACACAAGAGACTTTGTTATTTGGTTGCAGGGTTGCTTCAGAGAGACCATCTTCATCCTACGCCTCCCACGGATTGATAAACCTTAGGTCATCCACTTGAGGGAAATATGCTACTGTCCTACAAACCTCTGCACTTGGAGGCCCAACAACGTCTACAAAAAGAAGGTTGTGTAGTAGACATCACACGTATGACTATATTCGAAATACATGCCTATATTACATTGATGAACTGGAGCTAGTTCTGTGTCACCCTATGTTATAACTATTACATGAGGAATTGCATCTGACATAATTATCCATCACTGATCCAATGCCTACGAGGTTTTCACATATTGCTCTTTGCTTAGTTACTTTACGCTTGCTGCTGTTACAATTACTACAAAACTGCTACTGTTACTTTTGCAACTTTGCTACTGTTACCGTTACTTCCATACTACTTTGCTACTAAATACTTTGCTACAGATACTAAGTTATCTAGGTGTGGTTGTATTGACAACTCAACTGCTAATACTTTATAATATTATTTGGCTCCCCTTGTGTCGAATCATGAAATTTGGGTTGAATACTCTACCCTCGAAAACTGTTGTGATCCCCTATACTTGTAGGTTATCACTGGTGCACGCCTGGCCTTGGTCATCATGGCTGATGTCATTTCACCCTCGTGAAGCTGGGTCTTGCATAGAAATCTCCGCTCCGTCAGGAGGCCACCTGAGGAGGCCACTTCCTCAGGAGGTCTTGATGTCGCCCGCCTCGCGAGGGTCTTGTCTTGTCGTGGTTGAAGATGGGCCGTACCAGGCCGTTGATGGAGCCATGCCATGGGCCGCAGGCATGCAGGTCTAGGTAACCTAGTTCCCAGAACGTGACAGCTCAGGGATGCGAACTCTCGGTCATGCCGAAGGTGGAAGGCGAGTTCCGCGCCCATGTTTGTGCATATCAGAGATGGACTGCGGCGTTCTAGCCAACATGACTAGGTGCTACAACGGTTGCGATGTGATCCGACCATGATGGTGTTTCCCCAATTCGGAGGGCAGGGTTCGAGGTGTATGATGTTATGGACGAAAGTCATGCCTGTCTTCGGTGAAGTGTGAGCGATGTTACTGGAGCAGTGATGATGCTGCAGCCATAACATGTTGAATTCCAGTCTAGGCTACAACAGCGATGGTCCCCCGACGTTCTGTGGCCGCTGATGTCTGCAAGAACTACGTCGGTATTCCCCAAAGAGGAAGGGATGATGCAGTATAGCGACGGTAGGTATTTCCCTCGGTGATGAGACCAAGGTAATAGAACTAGTAGGAGAACCTCCTCACACCACGTAAACAACACCTTCACACAAATAACAAATACTCGCAACCCGACCTGTTAAAGGGGTTGTCAATCCCTTTCGGGTACGACACCTCAAGATAGGCAAATAATGTGAGGTAAAAGTGGTAAATAGGATAAATAGATCGCGGAACAAATAAATTGCAGAAAGATATTCTTGTATTTTTGGTTTAATAGATCTGAAAATAAATGCAAAGGATAATAGATCGCAAAGGCAAATATGATGAAAAGAGACCCGGGGGCCGTAGGTTTCACTAGTGGCTTCTCTCGAGAAAAATAGCAAACAGTGGGGAAACAATTACTGTTGGGCAATTGATAGAACTTTGAATAATCATGATGATATTCAGGCAGTTATCATTATATAGGCATCACGTCCAAGATTAGTAGACCGACTCTTGCCTGCATCTACTACTATTACTCCACATTGACCGCTATCCAGCATGCATCTAGTGTATTAAGTTCATGAAGAAAGGGAGTAATGCAATAAGAACGATGACATAATGTAGACAAGATCTATTTATGTAGAAATAGACCCCATCTTGTTATCCTTAATAGCAACGATACATACATGTCGTTTCCCCTTCTGTCACTGGGATCAAGCACCGTAAGATCGAGCCCATCACAAAGCACCTCTTCCTATTGCAAGATAAATAGATCAAGTTGGCCAAACAAAACCCAAATATCAGAGAAGAAATACGAGGCTATAAGCAATCATGCATATAAGAGATCAAAGAAGACTCAAATAACTTTCATGGATAAAAACATAGATCTGATCATAAACTCAAAGTTCATCGAATCCCAACAAACACACCGCGAAAAGGCTTACATCATATGGATCTCCATGAGACCATTGTATTGATAATCAAGAGAGAGAGAGGAAGCCATCTAGCTACTAACTACGGACCCGCAGGTCTACAAAGAACTACTCACGCATCATTGGAGAGGCACCAATGGAAGTGGTGAACCCTCCGTGATGGTGTCTAGATTGGATCTAGTGGTTCTAGACTCTGCGGCTGCTGGAATTGATTTTCATTGACTCTCCTAGGGTTTCTGGAATATTGGGGTATTTATAGAGCAAAGAGGCGGTTCAGGGGGCACCCGAGGTGGGCAAAACCCACTTGGGCGCGCCTGGGCCCCCAGGCGTGCCCTGGTTGGTGCTGCCCCCCCCCCTCTCGGGGCACCCCCGAGGTGCTTCCTTGGCCAACTAGATGTCTTCTGGCCCAAAAAAATCCTCAAGAAGTTTCGCTGCATTTGGACTCCATTTGATATTGATTTCCTGCGATGTAAAAAACATGCAAAAAACAACAATTGGCACTGGGCAGTATGTCAATAGGTCAGTACCAAAAAATGATATAAAATGACTATAAAATGATTGTAAAACATCCAAGAATGATAATATAACAGCATGGAACAATCAAAAAATATAGATATGTTGGAGACATATCAGTATCCCCAAGCTTATTCCTGCTCGTCCTCGAGTAGGTAAATGATAAAAATAGAATTTTTGATGTGGAATGCTGCCTAACATGTTCATCACATTTCTTTGCTTTATAGCATGGACAGTTGGACTTTTATATGATTCAAAGCAATAGTCTAGTTTTGTCATGAAGACTTTAGTACTCAAGCATACCAACAAGCAACCATGTCTTTCAAAATATCAACACTAAAGCAAGTTATCCCTAGCCCATTATGCTCAATCAGTGATCCATTCATGAAACACACTCGAATATTAGCTACACCCAATGGTCAAATACGATCATAGTTCCCCTTAGTTGGTGCTTTATAAGAGAAGATGGAGACTCAAATTCAAAATAAAAATTGCAAAAGTAAAAGAAAGGCCCTTCACGGAGGGAAGTAGGGATTTGTAGAGGTGCTTGAGCTCAAAGCTTAAATTTAGAGATAAAAACATTTTTGAGAGGCATACTTTTCCCACGAGCGAAAATGACTTAGAAATCCCAAAACTTTCCATGCTAGATACATCATAGGCGATTCCCAAACAGAAAATAAAGTTTATTCCTTTTTCCACCATTACTTTCACTTTCCATGGCTAGCTGAATCCACGGTTGCCCTCCATACCAACACTTTAGCTTTCCATGGCTAGCATGGAAAATATTGGTCACCCTTCACCGCCTTGTGAGAGGTAGAGCACACAAAAGAGAAATTTATTTTGAAAATTAGAGATGGCACATGCAAATTTGCTTAGAACAGCATGGAAATACCGCATATAGGTAGGTATAGTGGACTCATATGGAGAACTGGTTTAAAGGGTTTTGGATGCACAAGTAGTCATCATACTTAGTGCAAAATGAAGGCTAGCAAAAAGATTGAGAAGCAACCAACCAAAAAGTGAAAAATATCATACCCAAGCATTAAGCATAAGTAACACCGAATAATGCACCATGAGTAGGATATAAATTTCATTGCATAACTATTGACTTTCGTGCTTGCATAGGGAATCACAAACCTTAACATCGATATTCTTACTAAAGCACAATTACTCATCAACATGACTCACATATCATATCATCATATCCTAAGAATCAAGTTTATTTTGTCCAATGATCTTCATGAAAGTTTTTAATATATCCTCCTTGGATATCTATCACTTTGGTACTATTTTCATATGTTGCTTTTGATGAGTTCAAACAAATATAAGTGAAGATCCTGAGCATAATTTTTCTTTCTCTCAAAATAATCTAAGTGAAGCAAGAGAGAATTTTTGAAAATTTTACGAACTCCCAAATAATTCTAAGTGAAGCATGAGAGCATTTCTTCAAAAATAACAAAACACACCGTGCTAAAAAAGATATAAGTGAAGCACTAGAGCAAATCCATGGCTCTACAAATTTAAGTGAAGCATAGGAGCAAGCATAGCATAATTTTTTGGCTCTCTCAAAAGGGTGTGTCCAACAAGGATTCAAGACTTAGAACACAAATCAAAACAAGAAAAGACTCATATCATAGAACACGCTCCAAGTAAAACTCATAATATGTGAATAATAAAAATATAGCTTCAAGTAAAATACCGATGGTTGTTAGAAGAAAGCGGGGATGCCACTCGGGGGCATCCCCAAGCTTAGTTGCTTGCTAATTCTTTGAATATTATCTTGGGGTGCCTCGGGCATCCCCAAGTTTATCCATTTGCTAATCCTTATTCCTTCATCCATCGTAAGATCACCCAAAACTTGAAAACTTCAATCACACAAAACTCAACAAAACCTTCGTGAGATCCGTTAGTATAAGAAAGCAAACCACTACTATAAGTACTATTGCGAACCTCTTCTTATTTATTTTTTTGCATTATATATACTGTATTCCAACTTCTCTATGTCAAAAACTCATCAAAGAAAACCATAGAATCATCAACAAGCACACAATGCAAATAAAACAGAATCTGTCAAAAACAGAACAGTCTGTAGCAATCTGAATATTTCGAATACTTATGTAACTCAAAAAAATCTGAAATAAATTGGTTGACGTGATAAATTTGTCTATTAATCTTCTGCAGAAATAATCAACTCAAAAGCACTCTTATGTTAAAAATGACAAATAATCTCGTGAGTGCAAAAGTTTCTGTTTTTCAGCAAGATCAAATCAACTTTCACCCAAATCATCCCAAAGGCCTTGCTTGGCACAAACACTTATTAAAACACAAAAAACACAATCATAAAAGTAGCATAATTTTTCTAACACACAATAACAGAAAGCAAAAAGCAAAAATAAATTTTATTCATTGGGTTGTCTCCCAACAAGCGCTATCGTTTTACGCCCCTAGCTAGGCATAACGCGTAGGATCTAATTGTTTACATCTTTGTCCAATTCTTGGATTGAGCACTTAAGATTTTTTTAAGGATTTTGCATATAAATTCTCAGCGACAATACTTCTAGGCATGAGATTGAAAAACTTATTATTGCAAAAAGGGTCTCTTATGACTTCAATAAAATCGGGATGGATACTAATCATCTTAAGATCTTCTTTATCATTGCTAGAAGTTCCACCCTTGTTTTTAGTGACTTGAGTAGTCTTACTAATTTTCACGAGAGTTTTAGCGGAAGCAAAAGCCGTACCTAGATTATAAAAAAATTCTTCTAGTTTATCACTCCTAGACTGACTCTCTTTGATTCTTTCATGAATTATAGTTCCTTTTTCTTTTAGCAACTTAGAAATGTCTCCCGCCTTTGACCCAATTTTAGTAGCATAACTTTGCATCTTTCTATCCAAGTTTTGAACATGTTCTACGATAAGCATTTTCTTTTCAATAGCATCAAGTCTTTCCATAACATGCTGGAGAGTCAATATTGTTTCATTGATCACGAGTGGTGGTGAACCCACTAAATTTCCCAAAGCATAAAAGCATCAAGAGAAGGACACATCTAGAAATTCCCACTGGTAATCGTATCAAATACGAATCTATACCAAGTGGTAATGCCCACATAAAAATAACAAATAAAAATAACGGTAGATTGCTTACAGATAGATCTATTATGAGCATTGCAAATCCTATACCAAGCATCTTTTAAATATTCTCCTTGTTGGAAATATGCCCTAGAGGCAATAATAAATTGATTATTATTATATTTCCTTGTTCATGATAATCATTTATTATCCATGCTAGAATTGTATTGATAGGAAACTCAGATACATGTGTGGATACATAGACAACACCATGTCCCTAGTAAGCCTCTAGTTGACTAGCTCGTTAATCAATAGATGGTTACGGTTTCCTGACCATGGACATTGGATGTCGTTGATAACGGGATCACATCATTAGGAGAATGATGTGATGGACAAGACCCAATCCTAAGCCTAGCACAAGATCATGTAGTTCGTATGCTAAATCTTTTCTAATGTCAAGTATCATTTCCTTAGACCATGAGATTGTGCAACTCCCGGATACCGTAGGAGTGCTTTGGGTGTGCCAAATGTCACAACATAACTGGGTGGCTATAAAGGTACACTACGGGTATCTCTGAAAGTGTCTGTTGGGTTGGCACGAATCGAGATTGGGATTTTGTCACTCCGTGTAAACGGAGAGGTATCTCTGGGCCCACTCGGTAGGACATCATCATAATGTGCACAATGTGACCAAGGGGTTGATCACGGGATGATGTGTTACGGAACGAGTAAAGAGACTTGCCGGTAACGAGATTGAACAAGGTATCGGTATACCGACGATCGAATCTCGGGCAAGTACCATACCGCTAGACAAAGGGAATTGTATACGGGATTGATTGAGTCCTTGACATCGTGGTTCATCCGATGAGATCATCGTGGAACATGTGGGAGCCAACATGGGTATCCAGATCCTGCTGTTGGTTATTGACCGGAGAACATCTCGGTCATGACTACATGTCTCCCGAACCCGTAGGGTCTACACACTTAAGGTTCGATGACGCTAGGGTTATAAAGGAAGTTTGTATGTGGTTACCGAATGTTGTACGGAGTCCCGAATGAGATCCCGGACGTCACGAGGAGTTCCATAATGGTCCGGAGGTAAAGATTTATATATAGGAAGTCCTGTTTCGGCCATCGGGACAAGTTTCGGGGTCATCGGTATTGTACCGGGACCACCGGAAGGGTCCCGGGGGCCCACCGGGTGGGGCCACCTGCCCCGGGGGGCCACATGGGCTGTAGGGGGTGCGCCTTGGCCTACATGGGCCAAGGGCACCAGCCCCTAGAGGCCCATGCGCCAAGATATAGGAAAAAGGGGAGAGTCCTAAAAGGGGGAAGGCACCTCCGAGGTGCCTTGGGGAGGATGGACTCCTCCCCCCCTCTTAGCCGCACCCCTTCCTTGGAGGAAGGGGCAAGGCTGCGCCTCCCCCCTCTCCCCTGCCCCTATATATAGTGGAGGGGAGGGAGGGCAACCATACCTGAGCCCTTGGCGCCTCCCTCCCTCCCGTGACACCTCCTCCTCTCCCGTAGGTGCTTAGCGAAGCCCTGCAGGATTGCCACGCTCCTCCATCACCACCACGCCGTTGTGCTGCTGCTGGATGGAGTCTTCCTCAACCTCTCCCTCTCTCCTTGCTGGATCAAGGCGTGGGAGACATCGTCGAGCTGTACGTGTGTTGAACGCGGAGGTGCCGTCCGTTCAGCACTAGGATCATCGGTGATCTGAATCACGACGAGTACGACTCCATCAACCCCGTTCACTTGAACGCTTCCGCTTAGCGATCTACAAGGGTATGTAGATGCACTCTCCTTCCCCTCGTTGCTAGTATCTCCATAGATAGATCTTGGTGACACGTAGGAAATTTTTTGAATTTCTGCTACGTTCCCCAACAGTGGTATCAGAGCTAGGTCTATTGCGTAGATTCTTTGCACGAGTAGAACACAAAGTAGTTGTGGGCGTCGATATTGTTCAATATGCTTGCCGTTACTAGTCTTATCTTGATTCGGCGGCATCGTGGGATGAAGCGGCCCGGACCAACCTTACACGTACGCTTACGTGAGACCGGTTCCACCGACAAACATGCACTAGTTGCATAAGGTGGCTGGCGGGTGTCTGTCTCTCCCACTTTAGTCGGATCGGATTAGATGAAAAGGGTCCTTATGAAGGGTAAATAGCAATTGGCATATCACGTTGTGGTTCATGCGTAGTTAAGAAACGTTCTTGCTAGAAACCCATAGCGGCCACGTAAAACATGCAAACAACAATTAGAGGACGTCTAACTTGTTTTTGAGGGTATGCTATGTGATGTGATATGGCCAAAAAGGATGTGATGAATGATATATGTGATGTATGAGATTGATCATGTTCTTGTAATAGGAATCATGACTTGCATGTCGATGAGTATGACAACCGGCAGGAGCCATAGGAGTTGTCTTTATTTATTTGTGACCTGCGTGTCAACTTAAACGTCATGTAATTACTTTACTTTATTGCTAACCGTTAGCCATAGTAGTAGAAGTAATAGTTGGCGAGGCAACTTCATGAAGACACGATGATGGAGATCATGATGATGGAGATCATGGTGTCATGCCGGTGACGATGATGATCATGGAGCCCCGAAGATGGAGATCAAAAGGAGCAAAGTGATGATGGCCATATCATGTCACTATTTGATTGCATGTGATGTTTATCATGTTTATACATCTTATTTGCTTAGAACGACGGTAGTAAATAAGATGATCCCTTACAACAATTTCAAGAAGTGTTCTCCCCTAACTGTGCACCGTTGCGACAGTTCGTGTTTCGAAGCACCACGTGATGATCGGGTGTTAGATTCTAACGTTCACATACAACGGGTGTAAGACAGATTTACACACGCGAAACACTTAGGGTTAACTTGACGAGCCTAGCATGTACAGACATGGCCTCGGAACACAGAAGACCGAAAGGTCGAGCATGAGTCGTATAGAAGATACGATCAACATGAAGATGTTCACCGATGATGACTAGTCCGTCTCACGTGATGATCGGACACGGCCTAGTTTGACTCGGATCATGTAATCACTTAGATGACTAGAGGGATGTCTATCTGAGTGGGAGTTCATAAGATGAACTTAATTATCCTGAACATAGTCAAAAGGTTTTTGCAAATTATGTCATAGCTCACGCTATAGTTCTACTGTTTAGATATGTTCCTAGAGAAAAATTAGTTGAAAGTTGATAGTAGCAATTATGCGGACTAGGTCCGTAAACTGAGGATTGTCCTCATTGCTTCATAGAAGGCTTATGTCCTTAATGCACCGCTCAGTGTGCTGAACCTCGAACGTTGTCTGTGGTTGTTGCGAACATCTGACATACACGTTTTGATAACTACGTGATAGTTCAGTTAAACGGTCTAGAGTTGAGGCACCAAAGACGTTTTTGAAACATCGCGAAACATATGAGATGTTTTGAGGGATGAAATTGGGATTTCAGGCTCATGCCCATGTCAAGAGGTATAAGACCTCCGATGACTTTCTTAACCTGCAAACTAAGGAGAAAAGCTCAATTGTTGAGCTTGTGCTCAGATTGTCTGAGTACAACAATCATTTGAATCGAGTGGGAGTTGATCTTCCAGATAAGACAGTGATGGTTCTCCAAAGTCATTGCCACCAAGCTGTTAGAGCTTCGTGATGAACTATAACATATCAGGGATAGATATGATGATCCTTGAGGTATTCGCGATGTTTGACACCGCGAAAGTAGAAATCAAGAAGGAGCATCAATTGTTGATGGTTGGTGAAACCACTAGTTTCAAGAAGGGCAAGGGCAAGAAGGGATACTTCATGAAACGGCAAATCAGCTGCTGCTCTAGTGAAGAAACCCAAGGTAAAACCCAAACCCGAGACTAAGTGCTTCTGTAATAAGGGGAACAACCACTAGAGCAGAATTACCCTAGATACTTGGTAGATAAGAAGGCTGGCAAGGTCGATAGAAGTATATTGGATATACATTGTGTTAATGTGTACTTTGCTAGTACTCCTAGTAGCACCAGGGTATTAGATACCAGTTCGGTTGCTAAGTGTTAGTAACTCGAAACAAAAGGCTACGGAATAAACGGAGACTAGCTAAAGGTGAGCTGACGATATGTGTTGGAAGTTTTTCCAAGCTTGATATGATCAAGCATCGCACGCTCCCTCTACCAAAGAGATTGGTGTTAAACCTAAATAATTGTTATTTGGTGTTTGCGGTGAGCATAGACATGATAGGATTACGTCTATCGCAATACGGTTATTCATTTAAGGAGAATAATGGTTACTCTGTTTATTTGAATAATACCTTCAATGGTCTTACACCTAAAATGAATGGTTTATTAAATCTCGATCGTAGTGATACACATGTTCATGCCAAAAGATAGTAATGATAGTACCACCTACTTGTGGCACTGCCACGTAAGTCATATCGGTATAAAACGCATGAAGAAGCTCCATATTGATGGATCTTTGGGCTCACTCGTTTTTGAAAAGTTTGAGACATGCGAACCATGTCTATTGGTGTATATGCATGAAGAAACTCCATGCAAATGGACCGTTTTGACTCACTTGATTTTGAATCACTTGGGACATGCAAATCATACCAGATGGGCAAGATGACTGAAAAGCCTCGTTTTCAGTAAGATGGAACAAGATAGCAACTTGTTGGAAGTAACACATTTTGATGTGTGCAGTCCAATGAGTGCTGAGGCATGCAGTGAATATCATTATGTTCTTACTTCACAGATGATTCGAGTAGATGTTGAGTATATTTACTTGATGAATCACGAGTCTGAATTATTGAAAGGTTCAAGTAATTTCAGTGTGAAGTTGAAAGATCGTCGTGACAAGAGGATAAAAGATCTATGATATGATCATAGAGATGAATATCTGAATCACGAGTTTGGCACAGAATTAAGACATTGTGGAAATTGTTTCACAACTGATACAGCCTGGAACACCATAGTGTGATGGTGTGTCCAAACATCATAGTTGCACCCTATTGGATATGGTGCATACCATGATGTCTCTTATCGAGTTACCACTATCGTTCATGGGTTAGGCATTAGAGACAACCACATTCACTTTAAATAGGGCACCACATAATTTCGTTGAGACGACACCGTATGAACTATGGTTTGGACAAACCTAAGTTGCCGTTTCTTGAAAGTTTGGGGCTGCGATGCTTATGTGAAAAGGTTTCAGGTTGATAAGCTCGAACCCAAAGCAGATAAAATGCATCTTCATAGGACACCCAAAACTAGTTGAGTATACCTCCTAATTCAGATCCGAAAGCAATAGGGATTGTTTCTTGAATCGGGTCCTTTTTGAGGAAAGGTTTCTCTCGAAAAATTGAGTGGGAGGATGGTGGAGACTTGATGAGGTTATTGAACCGTCACTTCAACAAGTGTGTAGCAGGGCACAGGAAGTTGTTCCTGTGGCACATACACCAACTGAAGTGGAAGCTTATGATAGTGATCATGAAACTTCGGATCGAGTCACTACCAAACCTCGTGGGATGACAAGGATGCGTACTACTTCAGAGTGGTACGTAATCCTGTCTTGGAAGTCATGTTGCTAGACAACAATGAACCTACGAGCTATGGAGAAGCGATGGTGGGCCCGGATTCCGATAAATGGCTCAAGGCCATAAAACCTGAGAGAGGATCCATGTATGAAAACAAAGTGTAGACTTTGGAAGAACTACTTGATGGTCGTAAGGCTGTTAGGTACATATGGATTTTGAAAGGAAGACAGACAATGATGGTAAGTGTCACCATTGAGAAAGCTCGACTTGTCGTTAAGATGTTTTTCGACAAGTTCAAGGAGTTGACTACGATGAGACTTTCTCACTCGTAGCGATGCTAAGAGTCTGTTGGAATTATATTAGCAATTACTGCATTATTTATGAAATCTTGCAGATAGGATGTCAAAAACATTGTTTCCTCGACGATTCTTGAGGAAAGGTTGTATGTGATACAACCGGAAGGTTTTGTCTATCCTGAAATATGCTAATAAGTATGCAAAGCTCCAGCAATCCTTCTGAGGACTGGAGTGAGCATCTTGGAGTTGGAATGTATGCTTTGATGATGATCAAAGATTTTGGGTGTATACAAAGTTTATGAGAAACTTGTATTTCCAAAGAAGTGACTGGGAGCACTATAGAATTTCTGATGAGTATATGTTGTTGACATATTAATGATCAGAAATGACGTAGAATTTCTGGAAAGCATATAGGGTTATTTGGAAAGTGTTTTCAATGGAAAACCTGGATTAAGCTACTTGAACATTGAGCATCAAGATCTATAAGGATAGATCAAAACGCTTAATAGTACTTTCAAATGAGCACATGCCTTAACGTGATCTTGAAGGTGTTCAAGATGGATCAGTCAAAGAAGGAGTTCTTGCCTGAGTTGTAAGGTATGAAGTTAAGACTTAAAGCTCGACCATGGCAGAATAGAGAGAAAGGAACGAAGGTCGTCCCCTATGCTTAAGACATAGGCTCTACAGTATGCTATGCTGTGTACCACACCTGAAGTGTGCTTTACCATGAGTCAGTCAAGGGGTACAAGAGTGATCCAAGAATGGATCACAGGACAGCGGTCAAAGTTATCCTTAGTAACTAGTGGACTAAGGAATTTTCTCAATTATGGAGGTGGTAAAAGAGTTCGTCGTAAAGGGTTACGTCGATGCAAGCTTAACACCTATCCGGATAGCTCTGAGTAGAGATACCGGATACGTATAATGGAGCAACAATTTAGAATAGCTCCAAGTAGAACAGTTATTTGGAATAGCTCCAAATAGAACGTGGTAGCTGCATCTAGGAGATGACATAGAGATTTGTAAAGCACACACGGATCTGAAAGGTTCAGACCCGTTGACTATAACCTCTCTCACAAGCATAACATGATCAAACCCAGAACTCATCGAGTGTTAATCACATGGTAAATGTGAACTAGATTATTTACTCTAGTAAACTCTTTGGGTGTTAGTCACATGGGGATGTGACCTTGAGTGTTAATCACATATCGATGTGAACTAGATTATTGACTCTAGTGCAAGTGGGAGACTGTTGGAAATATGCCCTAGAGGCAATAATAAATTGATTATTATTATATTTCCTTGTTCATGATAATCGTTTATTATCCATGCTAGAATTGTATTGATAGGAAACTCAGATACATGTGTGGATACATAGACAACACCATGTCCCTAGTAAGCCTCTAGTTGACTAGCTCGTTAATCAATAGATGGTTACGGTTTCCTGACCATGGACATTGGATGTCGTTGATAACGGGATCACATCATTAGGAGAATGATGTGATGGACAAAGACCCAATCCTAAGCCTAGCACAAGATCATGTAGTTCGTATGCTAAAGCTTTTCTAATGTCAAGTATCATTTCCTTAGACCATGAGATTGTGCAACTCCCGGATACCGTAGGAGTGCTTTGGGTGTGCCAAACGTCACAACGTAACTGGGTGGCTATAAAGGTACACTACGGGTATCTCTGAAAGTGTCTGTTGGGTTGGCACGAATCGAGATTGGGATTTTGTCACTCCGTGTAAACGGAGAGGTATCTCTGGGCCCACTCGGTAGGACATCATCATAATGTGCACAATGTGACCAAGGGGTTGATCACGGGATGATGTGTTACGGAATGAGTAAAGAGACTTGCCGGTAACGAGATTGAACAAGGTATCGGTATACCGACGATCGAATCTCGGGCAAGTACCATACCGCTAGACAAAGGGAATTGTAATCGGGATTGATTGAGTCCTTGACATCGTGGTTCATCCGATGAGATCATCGTGGAACATGTGGGAGCCAACATGGGTATCCAGATCCCGCTGTTGGTTATTGACCGGAGAACATCTCGGTCATGACTACATGTCTCCCGAACCCGTAGGGTCTACACACTTAAGGTTCGATGACGCTAGGGTTATAAAGGAAGTTTGTATGTGGTTACCGAATGTTGTTCGGAGTCCCGGATGAGATCCCGGACGTCACGAGGAGTTCCGGAATGGTCCGGAGGTAAAGATTTATATATAGGAAGTCCTGTTTCGGCCATCGGGACAAGTTTCGGGGTCATCGGTATTGTACCGGGACCACCGGAAGGGTCCCGGGGGCCCACCGGGTGGGGCCACCTGCCCCGGGGGGCCACATGGGCTGTAGGGGGTGCGCATTGGCCTACATGGGCCAAGGGCACCAGCCCCTAGAGGCCCATGCGCCAAGATATAGGAAAAGGGGGAGAGTCCTAAAAGGGGGAAGGCACCTCCGAGGTGCCTTGGGGAGGATGGACTCCTCCCCCCCTCTTAGCCGCACCCCTTCCTTGGAGGAAGGGGCAAGGCTGCGCCTCCCCCCTCTCCCCTGCCCCTATATATAGTGGAGGGGAGGGAGGGCAACCATACCTGAGCCCTTGGCGCCTCCCTCCCTCCCGTGACACCTCCTCCTCTCCCGTAGGTGCTTAGCGAAGCCCTGCAGGATTGCCACGCTCCTCCATCACCACCACGCTGTTGTGCTGCTGCTAGATGGAGTCTTCCTCAACCTCTCCCTCTCTCCTTGCTGGATCCAGGCGTGGGAGACATCGTCGAGCTGTACGTGTGTTGAACGCGGAGGTGCCGTCCGTTCGGCACTAGGATCATCGGTGATCTGAATCACGACGAGTACGACTCCATCAACCCCGTTCACTTGAACGCTTCCGCTTAGCGATCTACAAGGGTATGTAGATGCACTCTCCTTCCCCTTGTTGCTAGTCTCTCCATAGATAGATCTTGGTGACACGTAGGAAAATTTTTGAATTTCTGCTACGTTCCCCAACACTCCTCCCCTTTGTTTAAAGTTGAAAACCTTGTTCTTGGGGTGCACACAATACAGGAAGAAATATTCATAAAGACAAGAAGTGGTAAACAAAATTGCACACAAAAACAGATCTGACGAGAAAACAGCGAACGAAAAAGAGGGCGAATAAAATAGCAAAATTTTGTGAAGTGGGGGAGAGGAAAACGAGAGGCAAATGGCAAATAATGTAAATTTCGAGGAGATGAGATTTGTGATTAGGAACCTGGTTGATGTTGAAGATCCTCCCCGGCAACGGCACCATAAATTCCTTTTGATGTCTGCTAGAACTACATCAGTATTTCCCCAAAGAGGAAGGAATGATGCAGTATAGCGATGGTAGGTACTTCCCTCAGTGATGAGACCAAGGTTATCGAACTAGTAGGAGAACCTCCTCACACCATGTAAACAACACCTGCACACAAACAACAAATACTCGCAACCCACGTGTTAAAGGGGTTGTCAATCCCTTTTGGGTACGGCGCCTAAAGATAGGCAAATAATGTGAGGCAAAAGTGGTAGATAGGATAAATAGATCGCAAAAAATTGCAGCAAGGTATTTTTGTATTTTTGGTTCAATAGATCTGAAAATAAATGCAAAGGAAAATAGATCGCAAAGGCAAATATGATGAAAAGAGACCCGGGGGCCGTAGGTTTCACTAGTGGCTTCTCTCCAGAAAAATAGCAAACGGTGGGAAAACAATTATTGTTGGGCAATTGATAGAACTTCAAATAATCATGAAGATATCCAAGCAATGATCATTATATAGGCATCACGTCCAAGATTAGTAGGCCGACTCCTGCCTGCATCTATTAATATTACTCCACACATCAGCCGCTATCCAGCATGCATCTAGTGTATTAAGTTCATGAAGAAACGGAGTAAAGCAATAAGAACGATGACATAATGTAGACAAGATCTATTTATGTAGAAGTAGACCCCATCTTGTTATCCTTAATAGCAACGATACATATGTGTCATTTCCCGTTCTGTCACTGGGATCAAGTACCGTAAGATCGAACCCATAACAAAGCACCGCTTCCCATTGCAAGATAAATAGATCAAGTTGGCCAAACAAAACCCAAATATTAGAGAAGAAATACGAGCTATAAGCAATCATGCATATAAGAGATCAAAGAAGACTCAAATAACTTTCATGGATGAAAACATAGATCTGGTCATAAACTCAAAGTTCATTGGATCCCAACAAATACACCGCAAAAAGGCTTACATCATATCGATCTCCAAGAGACCATTGTATTGATAATCAAGAGAGAGAGGAAGCCATCTAGCTACTAACTACAGACCCGTAGGTCTACAAAGAACTACTCAAGCATCATCAGAGAGGCACCAATGGAAGTGGTGAACCCCTCTGTCATGGTGTCTAGACTGGATCTGGTGGTTCTGGACTCTGCGACGGCTGGAATTGATTTTCGTCGACTCTCCTAGGGTTTCTGGAATATTGGGGTATTTATAGAGCAAAGAGGCGGTTCAGGGGGCACCCGAGGTGGGTACAACCCACCTGGGCGCGCCTGGCCCCCCAGGCCCGCCCTGGTGGGTGCTGCCCCCCTCGGGGCCCCCCAGGTGCTTCCTTGACCCACTGGATGTCTTCTGGCCCAAAAAAAATCCTCAAGAAGTTTCGCTGCGTTTGGACTCCGTTTGATATTGATTTCCTACGATGTAAAAAACATGCAGAAAACAGCAACTGGCACTGGGCACTATGTCAATTGGTTAGTACCAAAAAATGATATAAAATGACTATAAAATTATTATAAAACATCCAAGAATGATAATATAATAGCATGGAACAATCAAAAATTATAGATACATTGGAAACGTATCAGTCGCCTCTGGCTTGCAGCCTCGCCATGGTTGCTGAAGTGTGAGGGATGTTGCTAGAGTAGTGATGCTGTTGCAGGTCGGAGCGCGTTGAGGTTGAGTCATTGATGTTACAGTAACACTGGTGTTGTAGCACTGCAGGGCCGATGGCGAGCTGCGCGAGCCGGGTCACCAACCGCTGCTGCTGCGAAAGGATTGAGGAGCTCTTTCATCCATGGTTGCAACGCTGACGCCTGCAAGATGGTGGCTTCTACAATATGGGGTTGCAGCAGCGGGCATGGTGCTGACACATCCTTGCAGTGCGGTTGACGGAGCAAAACAACATCAGTGCTCGAGAGATGCAACCAATTCTTTAATGGATCGCCACGTTGTTGCTAGGATGATGGCGCTCGCATGGTGCTGTAGAGGACAGTGGTGACTGTGACAAGATTAGGACCGACAACCAGCATCGTTCGCATGGTGCTATGCAAAGAGACAAATCAGTATTGGGCGAGAATTGTGCATGGTCCCCACAAGAATGGGTGGCGTCCAGGCGGCGCTGCTGATTTCTTCCAAAAATCAGTTGCTTGTTTTAAAGTGTTATTTCTAAAATATCGGCCAGCCAAAAACGCCGGGAGGCAAGGAGCAAGAGAGGGATAGAGCGAACCGGCGGATGAAAGATACGAGCGAAAAGAAGACACTCGTCCCCCTCCCCTGCTCCTCCCACATCACCCCCGTGTGGTGACGAAGAGGGAACCCTAGATCGCATCGTGGGCCTCCCTCCTCCCTCCACTCTCCCCCCTCGCCGCCGCCAGAGGGAGCGGTCGGGCAACGTCTGGCAGTCGCTGGCGGCGGCGGGGCATCCTAGTCCTCTCGCTCGAGCGGTTGGCGCGGGCCGGCGGCTCTGACCAGGGCGTAGCACAGATACTGGGCACGACGGCGAGGCGTCGCGCAGGCACGGTAACCCCGTGCTGGTGCTGTGGCATTGTGACTGGTAGCACGATGGCGGTGTGCACCTAGGGATGCGATGGTGGCCTACTGACTCGGGCAGCTAGGGTTGTGGGTTACGCGGTCCACGGGCGACGGCCTCCACCGCGGCGCTCGGCTGGCGGAGGTGGCAGCGTGGCGTTGGTGGTTGTCTCGTCTTCCTCTGCTTCTGTTATCCCCTAGAGTGATGGCTGGTGGCGGTTCTTGCTGGTCGGTGTGCTAGTCCAACGCTCGGGCGTCTCGGGCTGGCCAATGGTGGCAGGAGCGTCTCGAGGATGGAGGCAGGGGTGCCTTCCATTCCTGGCGTCGCCAAGATCTGGGGGCTCAGATCGGGTGCGTGGGGTGGGCTGCGGCAAGGCTCACGGTCGCCGGTGAATTCCTCATGTCCAGATCTGGCCGGCTGGGCCCTGCTACTGTTTTGTGGCTCATTTTGGGGCAAAAGTTATGACCTTGCTACCTCTAACCAGTCTTTGCCATCTATGGTCTTCAGCGGCGGTAGAGCGGGGGGAATCTTGGATGTCAGGGTGGCGGCCCTGGAGGTTGATGACGCGGGGCTCGTGGGCGGAGCTCGTGGCTTGGGTGCTCACCGATGGCCATGGCCGTGCGGGCAGTGTGGTGGCCGGGGTACGACATGTGGTGGCGGAGGTACAACAGTGGTCCTCGTGACTGGCCTACTTCGTATCGGAGAGAAGGAAGTCTTGCCGTGGTGAAAACCCGATCTGGCTGTGGTCAGGCCTGCGGCGGCGCATCTAGCGTCGTCTCCTTCTTGAAGGCGTCGTCGTGGGTAGTCCTTGTCCTCAGTGTGCTCTAGGGGAAACCCCAATTCTTTGATCGGGAAGTGTGAAGGAAATATGCTCTAGAGGCAATAATAAAGTTATTATTTATTTCCTTAATTCATGATAAATGTTTATTACTCATGCTACAATTGTATTAACCAGAAACTTAGTACATGTGCGAATACATAGACAAAACATATAGTCTCTAGTATGCCTCTACTTGACTAGCTCGTTAATCAAAGATGGTTATATTTCCTAACCATAGATATGTGTTGTCATTTGATGAATAGGATCACATCATTAACAAAATGATGTGATGGACATGATGGACATGACCCATCCGTTAGCTTAGCATTATGATCGTGTCAGTTTCATTGCTACTGCTTTCTTCATGACTTATACAAGTTCCTCACACTATGAGATTATGCAACTCTCGAATACCGGAGGAACACTTTGTGTGCTACCAAATGCCACAACGTAAATGGGTGATTATAAAGGTGATCTACAGGTGTCTCCGAAGGTGTTTGTTGGGTTGGCATAGATCGAGATTAGGATTTGTCACTCCGTGTTTCGGAGAGGTATCTCTCGGTAATACTCATCACTGTAAGCCTTGCAAGCATTGTGACTAATGAGTTAGTTGCGGGATGAAGTATTACGGAACGAGTAAAGAGACTTGCCGGTAATGAGATTGAACTAGGTATGATGATACCGACGATCGAATCTCGGGCAAGTAACATACCGATGACAAAGGGAACAACGTATGTTGTTATGCGGTTTGACCGTTAAAGATCTTCGTAGAATATGTGGGAGCCAATATGAGCATCTAGGTTCCGCTAATGGTTATTTACCGGAGATATGTCTTGGTCATGTCTACATAGTTCTTGAACGCGTAGGGTCCGCACGCTTAACATTCAATGACGATTTGTATTATGAGTTTATGTGATTTGATGACCGAAGCTTGTTCGGAGTCCCGGATGAGATCACAAACGTGTAGAGGAGTCTCGAAATGGTCGAGACGTAAAGATTGATATATTGGAAGGCTATATTCGGACATCGGAAAGGTTCCGAGTGATTCGGGTATTTTTCGGAGCACCGGAGAGTTACGGGAATTCGCCGGGGGAAGTAGTGGGCGTCAATGGGCCATATGGGAAAGGAGAGAAGGGCCTCAAGGGCTGGCCGCGCGCCCCCCATGGGCTGGTCCAAATTGGAGTAGGAGGGGGCGGCGCCCCCTCCTTCCTTCTCCCCTTTTCCTCCTTCCCTTCCTTCTCCTAGTTGGAATAGGAAAGGGGGGGGGGGCGAATCCTACTTGGACCGGGAGTCCAAGTAGGACTCCCCCTTTTGGCGTGCCCCCTCTAGGCAGGCCTCCTCTTCCTCCCTCCTTTATATACGTGGGCAGGGGGCACCCCAAAGGCACTCAAGATTTGTCTTAGCCGTGTGTGGTGCTCCCCTCCATAGTTACACACCTCGGTCATATCGTCATAGTGCTTAGGCGAAGCCCTGCCCCGGTAACTTCATCATCACCGTCGCCACGCCATCATGCTGATGAAACTCTCCCTCGGCCTCAACTGGATCAAGAGTACGAGGGATGTCCCCGAGCTGAATGTGTGCTGATCGCGAAGGTGTCGTACGTTCGGTGCTAAGATCGGTCGGATCATGAAGATGTACAACTGCAACTACCGCGTTGTCATAACGCTTCTGCTTTCGGTCTACGAGGGTACGTAGACAACACTCTCCCTCTCGTTGCTATGCATCACCTAGATAGATCTTACGTGATCGTAGGATTTTTTTGGAAATTACCGCGTTCCCCAACAATGGTATCAGAGCCAGGTTTATGCGTAGATGTTATATGCACGAGTAGAACACAAGGAGTTGTGGGTGATAATAGTCATACTGCTTACCAGCATGTCATACTTTGATTTAGTGGTATTGTTGGATGAAGTGGCTCAGACCGACATTACGCGTACGCTTACGCGAGACTGGTTCTACCGACATGCTTCGCACACAGGTGGCTAGTGAGTGTTTGTTTCTCCAACTTTAGTTGAATCGAGTGTGGCTATGCCCGATCCTTGTTGAAGGTTAAAACAGCACACTTGACGAAAAATCTTTGTGGTTTTGATGCGCAGGTGAGAACAATTCTTGCTAGAAGCCCGTAGCAACCACGTAAAATTTGCAACAACAAAGTAGGGGACATCTAACTTGTTTTTGCAGGGCTTGTTGTGATGTGATATGGTCAAGACGTGATGAGATATAATTTTTGTATGAGATGATTATGTTTTGTTATCTGCAACTTGCAGGAGCCTTATGGTTGTCTCTTTATTGCATAAGATGCAAGCACCATATAATTGCTTTACTTTATCGCTATGCGATAGGAATAGTTGCAAAAGCAATAGTTGGTGAGACGACCATGTGACGACACGTTGATAGAGATCAAGATGATGGAGATCATGGTGCCATGCCGGTAACGATGGATATCATGACAGTACTTTGGAGATAGAGATCAAAGGCACAAGATGACGATGGCCATATCATCTCACATATTTTGATTACATGTGATGTTTTTCTTTTGTGCTTCTTATTGTTCTTAGAACGCGGGTAGCATTATAAGATGATCCCTTACTAAACTTCAAGGTATAAGTGTTCTCCCTGAGTATGCACCGTTGCTACAGTACTTGGTGCTGAGACACCACATGATGATCGGGTGTGATAGGCTCTACGTTCACATACAACGGGTGTAAGCTAGTTTTGCGCACGCAGAATACTCAGGTTAAATTTGACGAGCCTATCATATACAGATATGGCCTCAGAACACTGGAGACCGAAAGGTCGAGCGTGAATCATATAGAGATATGATCAACATAGTGATGTTCACCATTGAAAACTACACCATCTCATGCGATGATCGGACATGGTTTAGTTGATTCGGATCACGTGATCATTTACATGACTAGAGGGATGTCTATCTAAGTGGGAGTTCTTAAGTAATTTGATTAATTGAACTTTAACTTATCATGAACTTAGTCCTGATAGTATTTTGCAAATTATGTTGTAGATCAATAGCTCACGTTGTAGCTTCCCTATGTTTTTATATGTTCCTAGAGAAAACTAAGTTCAAAGATGATAGTAGCAATGATGTGGATTGGGTCCGTAATCTGAGGTTTATCCTCATTGCTGCACAGAAGAATTATGTCCTTGATGCACTGCTAGGTGACAGACCTATTGCAGGAGCAGATGCAAACGTTATGAACGTTTGGCTAGCTCAATATGATGACTACTTCATAGTTTAGTGCACCATGCTTTACGGCTTAGAATCAGGACTTCAAAGATGTTTTGAACGTCATGGACCATATGAGATGTTCCAGGAGTTGATATTTCAAGAAAATACCTGAGTTGAGAGATATGAAGTCTCCAACAAGTTCTATAGCTAAAAGATGGAGGAGAATAGCTCAAGCAGTGAGCATGTGCTCAGATTGTCTGGGTACTACAATCGCTTGAATCAAGTGGGAGTTAATCTTCCAGATAAGATAGTGATGACAGAGTTCTCTAGTCACCATCACCAAGTTATTGGAACTTCATGATGAACTATAGTATGCAAGGGATGATGAAAACGATTCCCGAGCTCTTCATGATGCTAAAATCGACGAAGGTAGAAATCAAGAAAGAGCGTCATGTGTTGATGATTGACAAGACCACTAGTTTCAAGAAAAAGGCAAGTAGAATGGCAAGCAAGTTGTCACTCCCGTGAAGAAGCCCAAAGCTGGACCAAAGCCTGAAACTGAGTGCTTCTACTGCAAAGGAAATGATCACTGGAAGCGGAAATGCCCTGAATATTTGGTGGATAAGAAGGATGGCAAAGTGAAAAAAGGTATATTTGATATACATGTTATTGATATGTACTTTACTAGTGTTTGTAGTAACCCCTGGGTATTTGATACATGTTCAGTTGCTAAGTTTAGTAACTCGAAACAGGAGTTACAAAATAAATAGAGACTAGTTGAGAGTGAAGTGACGATGTGTGTTGGAAGTGGTTCCAAGATTTATATGATCATTATCGCACACTCCCTATACTTTCGAGATTAGTGTTGAACCTAAATAAATGTTATTTGGTGTTTGCGTTGAGCATAAATATGATTAGATCATGTTTATTGCGATACGATTATTCATCTATGGCAGAGAATAAATTGTTATTTTGTTTACATGAATAAAACCTTCTATGGTCTTACACCCAATGTTGATGGTTCATTGAATCTTGATCGTAGTGATACACATATTCATAATATTGATGCCAAAAGATGCAAAGTTGATAATGATAGTGCAACATATTTGTGGCACTGTCGTTTGGGTCATATCGGTCTAAAGCGCATGAATAAACTCCATAAAGATGGACTTTTGGAATCACTTGATTATGAATCATTTGATGCTTGCGAACCGTGCCTTATGGGCAAGATGACTAAAACTCCGTTCTCGGGAACAATGGAATGAGCTAGTGACTTATTGAAAATAATACATACGTAAGTATGCGGTCCAATGAGTGTTGATGCTCGTGGCAGGTATCATTATTTTCTGACCTTCACAGATGATTTGAGCAGATATGTGTATATCTACTTAATGAAACACAGGTCTGAAACATTTGAAAAGTTCAAAGAATTTCAGAGTGAAGTGGAGAATCATCGTAACAAGAAAATAAAGTTTCTACGATCTGATCGTATAGGAGAATATTTGAGTTACGAGTTTGGCATTCATTAAAAACAATGTGGAATAGTTTCACAGCTCATGCCACATGGAACACCACATCATAATGGTGTGTCCGAACGTTGTAACTGCACTTTATTAGATATGGTGCGATATATGATGGCTCTTACTGGGTTACCACTATCATTTTGGGGTTATGCATTAGAGACAGCTGCATTCACTTTAAACAGGGCACCATCGAAATCCGTTGAGACGATGCCTTATGAACTATGGTTTGGCAAGAAACCAAAGTTGTTGTTTCTTAAAATTTGGGGCTGCGATGCTTATGTGAAAAAGCTTCAACCTAATAAGCTCGAACCCAAATTGGATAAGTGCATCTTCATAGGATACCCAAAGGAAACTGTTGGGTACACCTTCTATCACAGATCCGAAGGCAAGATATTCGTTGCTAAGAAAGGATCCTTTCTAGAGAAGGAGTTTCTCTCGAAAGAAGTGAGTGGGAAGAAAGTAGAACTTGATGAGGTAATTGTACCTTCTCCCGACTTGGAAAGTAGTTCATCACAGAAATCAGTTCCAGTGATTCCTACACCAATTAGTGAGGAAGCTAATGATGATGATCATGAAACTTCAGGTCAAGTTACTACAGAACCTCGTAGGTCTTCCAGAGTACGGTCCGCACCAGAGTGGTACAGTAATCCAATTTTAGAAGTCATGTTACTAGACCATGATGAACGTGCGAACTATGAGGAAGCGATGATGAGCCCAGATTCCGTGAAATGGCTTGAGGCCATGAAATATGAGATGGGATCCATGTATGAGAACAAAGTGTGGACTTTGGTGGAATTGCCCGATGATCGGCAAGCCATAGAATATAAATGGATCTTCAAGAGGAAGACATACGCTGATAGTAGTGTTACTATCTACAAAGCTCGACTTGTTGCGAAAGGTTTTCAACAAGTTCAAGGAGTTGACTACGATGATACTTCCTCATCCGCAGTGATGCTTAAGACTGTCCGAATCATGTTAGCAATTGCTACATTTTATGATTATGAAATTTGGCTAATGGATGTCAAAACTGCATTACTGAATAGATTTCTGGAAGAAGAGTTGTATATGATACAACCAGAAGGTTTTGTCAATCCAAAGGATGCTAACAAAGTGTGCAAGCTCCAGCGATCCATTTATGGACTGGTGCAAGCCTCTCAGAGTTGGAATGAATGTTTTGATAGTGTGATCAAAGCATTATGGTTTTATACAGATTTTTGGAGAAGCCTGTATTTACAAGAAAGTGAGTGGGAGCTCTGTAGCATTTCTAATATTATATGTGGATGACATATTGTTGATTGGAAATGATATAGAATTTCTGGATAGTATAAAGGGATACTTGAATAAGAATTTTTCATTGAAAGACCTCGGTGTAGCTGCTTACAAATTAGGCATCAATATCTATAGAGATAGATCAAGACGCTTGATAAGATTTTTCAATGAGTAAATAACTTGACAAAGTTTTTGAAAGAGTTCGGAATGGATCGGTCAAAGAAGGAATTCTTGTCTGTATTACAAGGTGTAAAGTTGAGTAAGACTCAAAGCCTGACCACGACAAAAGATAGAAAGAGAATGAAAGTCATTCCCTATGCTTCAATCATAGGTTCTATAAAGTATGATATGTTGTGTACTAGACCTATTGTGTACCTTGCCATGAGTTTGGGAAGGGGGTACAATAGTGATCTAAGAGTAGATCACTGGACAGCGGTCAAAATTATCCTTATTGAGGACTAAGGAAATGTTTCTCGGTGATGGGGTGATAAAGAGTTCGTCGTAAAGAATTACGTCGATGCAAGCTTTTACACCGATCCAGATGACTCTAAGTCACAATCTGGATACATATTGAAAGTGGGAGGAATTAGCTAGAGTAGCTCCGTGCAGAGCATTGTAGACATAGCATATTTGCAAAATACATACGGCTCTGAATGTGACAGACCCATTGACTAAACTTCTCTCACGAACAAAAGATGATCACACCTTAGTACTCTTTGGGTGTTAATCACATAGCGATGTGAACTAGATTATTGACTCTAGTAATCCCTTTGGGTGTTAGTCACATGACGATGTGAACTATGGGTGTTAATCACATACTATGTGAATATTGGTGTTAAATCACATGGTGATGTGAACTAGATTATTGACTCTAGTGCAAGTGGGAGACAGAAGGAATTATGCCGTAGAGGCAATAATAAAGTTATTATTTATTTCCTTAATTCATGATAAATGTTTATTATTCATGCTACAATTGTATTAACCGGAAACTTAGTACATGTATGGATACATAGACAAAACATATAGTCCGTAGTATGCCTCTACTTAACTAGCTCGTTAATCAAAGATGGTTATGTTTCCTAACCATAGACATGTGTTGCCATTTGATGAACGGGATCACATCATTAACAGAATGATGTGATGGGCATGATGGACATGACCCATCCGTTAGCTTAGCTTTATGATCGTGTCAGTTTCATTGCTACTGCTTTCTTCATGACTTATACAAGTCCCTCAGACTATGAGATTATGCAACTCCCGAATACCGGAGGAACACTTTGCGTGCTACCAAACGTCACAACGTAAATGGGTGATTATAAAGGTGCTCTACAGGTGTCTCCGAAGGTGTTTGTTGGGTTGGCATAGATCGAGATTAGGATTTGTCACTCCGTGTTTCAGAGAGGTATCTCTGGGCCCTCTCGGTAATACTCATCACTATATGCCTTGCAAGCATTGTGACTAATGAGTTAGTTGCGGGATGAAGTATTACAGAACGAGTAAAGAGACTTGCCGTAACGATATTGAACTAGGTATGATGATACCGACGATCGAATCTCGGGCAAGTAACATACCGATGACAAAGGGAACAACGTATGTTGTTATGCGGTTTGACCGATAAAGATCTCCGTAGAATATGTGGGAGCCAAAATGTGCATCCAGGTTCCGCTATTGGTTATTGACCAGAGATATGTCTCGGTCATGTCTACATAGTTCTCGAACGCGTAGGGTCCGCATGCTTAACGTTCGATGACGATTTGTATTATGAGTTTATGTGATTTGATGACCGAAGCTTGTTTGGAGTCCCGGATGAGATCACGGACGTGACAAGGAGTCTCGAAATGGTCAAGAAATAAAGATCGATATATTGGAAGGCTATATTCGGACATCAGAATGGTTCAGAGTGATTCGGGTATTTTTTGGAGTACCGTAGAGTTACGAGAATTCGCGGGGGAAGTAGTGGGCCTCAATAGGCAATACGGGAAAGGAGAGAAGGGCCTCAAGGGGTAGCCGCGCCCCTCCCCCCCATGGGCTGGTCCGAATTGGACTAGGAGGGGGTGGTGCCCCCCTCCTTCCTTCTCCCCTCTTCCTCCTTCCCTTCCTTCTCCTAGTTGGAATATGAAAGGGGGGACCGAATCCTACTTGGACCGGGAGTCCAAGTAGGACTCCTCCTTTTGGCGCGCCCCCTCTAGGCCGGCCTCCTCTTCCTCCCTCCTTTATATACGTGGGCAGGGGGCACCCCAAAGGCACTTCAAGATTTGTCTTAGCCGTGTGCGGTGCCCCCCTCCACAGTTACACACCTCGGTCATATCGTCGTAGTGCTTAGGCGAAGCCCTGCGCCGGTAACTTCATCATCACCATCGCCACGCCATCGTGCTGACGAAACTCTCCCTCAGCCTCAACTGGATCAAGTGTACGAGGGACGTCCCCGAGCTGAACGTGTGCTGATCGTGGAGGTGCCGTACGTTCGGTGCTAAGATCAGTCGGATCATGAAGACGTACGACTACATCAACCGCGTTGTCATAACGCTTCCGCTTTCGGTCTAAGAGGGTACATAGACAACACTCTCCCCTCTCGTTGCTATGCATCACCTAGATAGATCTTGCATGATCGTAGGATTTTTTTTGAAATTACCGCGTTCCCCAACAAGGTGGTGACGCTTCGGTGTCGTGCCCTTCTTGTCATTGCTCGTCGTGTTTGCAGCACCCTTCGTATCTTGCCTCGTGTGTGTGTTTTGTGGTGTCGAGTTGTACGAGTGGGTTGTATGTTGGATGTTGCTTTATATATAAAGCGGGGAGAAATCCTTTTTGGTAAAGATAGGAGCGAAACACATCGGATCTTGCCTCGTGTGCGTGTGTTGTGGTGTTGAGTTGTAAGGCTGGGTTGTAAGTTGGATGTTGCTTTATATATAAAGCGGAGCGAAATCCTTTTTGGTAAGAAAAACGTTTAAAATCAATCGGCTGAAAACAGCTTCATGTAAACATGGTGCCCTGCGCGACACGTGTCCTTGAGCGAGAAGAGTCCACCGCCTTTCCCTCGAGCCTTATCTCCTTCACGCGGCTGCTCCTCCACTCGTTCTTCCCTCAGCTTTTTTCATGTCCCCACCTTCTCTTCCGTTGCATCTGCGAGGGAGAGGTGCCCATGTTGACACCAACCACCAGTCGCCGCTGCTGACCACCAACCACCAGCTGCCACCGCTGCTGATGGACGACGACCACCACCACCAGCTACACCATGCCCAAATAGAGGTTCTTTCTGCGAGCGAGGGGCGACGCGACCATGAGTTGTGTGCTCCTCTCCATGGGGCGCACCACCATTGCTGTGAGCGGGAAGGAGCTGTGTGCTGCTCATCATGGGCGCACCGGCCACCAGCGTAGCTCCGCCGCCGGTGTTGCATTGCAGCACGAAGACTAGAGGCGGGTGCCGCTCGCCGCCGTTGTTGCAAGGAGGGAGGTTGAGCTGCTCGCCGCCGTTGTTGCAAGGCAACACGAAGGCTAGAGGCGGGCGCCGCTCGCCGCCGGTGCTGCAACGCCGCATGTAGGAGGTGTTGCGTTGGAGTTTTTTTCGCGCCATCGGAGTTTGCATTGGAGCACCGCCCCAGTAGTTGGATCTGCGATGGGGTTGGAACGGACTCCGCGGGGGCTGGAATCTTTGTCGGAGCTGCAATGAAGCGGTCGCCGGAGTTGCAATGAAGCTTCGCCGCAGACAGTCGTGCTTGGTGTTGCCATGGACCAGCCCTCCGGTGGCTCCCGGTGCTGCGTTGTAGCGGACACCGGAGTTGCAACGAAGCTTCGCCGGAGACATCACGCTCGGTGTTGCCATGGAGCAGCCCTCCGGTGTTGCGTTGCAGCGGTCACCGGAGCTGCAATGAAGCTTCATCGGAGACGTCGCGCTCGGTGTTGCCATGGAGCAGCCCTCCGGTGGCTCCCTGTGTTACCGTCTTCAGATGAGATGTGGGGTGCTGAACGGAATCACGTGGTGGATGGGTTCAGAGAAGGGAAGACGCCAAGTGCCTTGCTGAGATCGACGGCCACAGTGCCATATCGGACGGCTAACTAGCCGGCTGATTTTCTAGGAAAGCCATCCGGCTGATTTGTAGCAGCCGCCTTTTGGTAAAGATACGGGTGAAACACATCGGAGCTGATATTAGCTAGCTCGTGTGCAGCCATATTCCACGTGCGGTTGCACTATGAAATTGAGCAGGAATATGGACATGCATGCTGGCATCAGGACTTTGGTTTCCTGGGATCACTAGTGAAACTGTGGACGCATATGCTTCCATCTTTTAGCTGAAAATGCTTGGACTACCGGCTTGGCGTCATGTTCAAATATGAACATCCGAATTGTTCCTTTGCAGTCTCAGCTGACAAACCAAAGAACATTTACGGAAGAGAGTAACAAATACTGGAAATGAAGAATAACTGGTGAAGAGCCCATGGGGCAAAGGAGGGAATTACTGATTCCAATATATGATACCACAGTGACAATGTATGATTTCTGTAAACAATTTATTTATGTAAGTGAACCCACAAATCCTAGACCATCATCTGATTATCATATGGGCGCTTATAGGCGCCGGTGCGCCGGCCGAAAGTTTCGGCCGGTCCAGCCAGGGGCGTTCGATTTAGGCCACGCGGCCGTTGGATCCAAGCGAAAAAAAAACAAATCGCCCCCAGCTCTCTTCTTCCTCGCGGAGTTGGTTGGATCCGCATATCCCGTTCGGGGGAGCGCGGCGCCGCGCCTCCTGTCCCCTCCGGTGGTCGTCGGTCCCCACCCTCGCCGGCCGACCTCGTCGCCGCCGGACCCTGTCCTCGCCGGTCCCCGCCCTCGCCGGCTATCTTCATCGCCAGTTCCCATGCAACAACTCCACCTGCGTTGCAGCTCTTGACGGCGACGGTTGTAGCTCGGCCGCCGCCCCTCGCCATTGATGCTCGCTGCAGGAAATTATGTCGACGGCGACCGTCAGTCAATCAACGCCGTTTTGAATGGATGTAGCAAAAAACTTCACCCGTGGTAGCAAAAAAAAAACTACAGTTGCAGCAAAAATTAAACACCATCGCCGTCTTTCGCGAGGTCGCAACTCCGCCTTACATGGATGTAGCAAAAACTTCAGCAGTAGTAGCAAAAAACTACTACAGTTGCAACAAAAATCGTCGTTGTCATCATCGCGAGGTCGCAGTTCCGCCTGATGGATGTCAAAAAACTTCGCCAGTAGTAACAAAATCCAACTGCGGTTGCAGCTTTCCCTTGTTGTGCAGTTCCATTAAAGCTTTTCTGTCTACAGTTGAAGCTTTTTTCAACAGCTGTTGAAGCTGTTTTTGGTGACGGTTGCAACACTAGTATACGTCGGGTGCATCCAGCCATGGCGGCAGGCAGCCATGGCGGCCGGCGAGGGAGCGCCTGGCCGCCGGCGATGGAGGTCGTGGTCGCAGCCCGGAAGGAAGGGGGAGGGGGGAGGGGATGCGCCTGCGTGAAGGCTTGAGGTAGGGGATGGATCTGGCCATGGCGGCAGGCAGCCATGGCAACCAGCGAGGGGAGCCTGGCCGCCGGCGATGGAGGTCGTGGTGGCCCAGTCGCAGCTCGGGAGGAGGGGGAGGGGGAGGGGACATGCTTCCAGGGGAAGGCGCTTCCGCGAGGAAGAAGAAGTATAGAAGAAAAAAAAACGTTTCGCTTGAGGCCCATCTAGCGTACGTGGAAAAGAGCGAGCGAGCGAGGGGCACCGGCCGAGCGTTCGGCCGGTGCGCCGATTCCAAACGTTTCCCTTATCATATCCACAGATAATCACCGCACACACCTGCTTCGATTATCAAAAACTAATTAACCCGCAGTACTTAACGGGACACCTGCTCCCCGCAGCTTGGAACAGCGAGGTGGTGTTACCAAACAAGTGTTACATTGCACATGCCAAAACCACATATAGCACGAGATAGAAAACTTGGTTTTGCACACCATAAATAGCCAACAGTGTTTTCCTAAGATTACCTACTTGGTTTAACATACCATAAACAGAATGCACCTGTAAGCCTTATGCTATTTAACTAAGTATGTCTCCTCTTGTCAAACTGGTTCCGGAAGCAATTTTCTCGCCAGTCTAAACCCATCATGAAACCAACAGCCATAGATGCAGCAGTGAGCAGTGCTGCCATCAGCTTCGTGTTTGATTCATCGAAGTCCTCCCTATCAAAAGGATGTGCATCATGCATGAATGTTAGGATCTTTTCGTTTCATCTGATTAAAATTAAAGAAGTTGTAGTGCCTCAAATTAATTACCACGCAGCTTCAGCTTTAATTCTAGTTATCCCATCAGCAATAATACTAGCTACCTTGCCATCTATCTCCACTCCCTTTTTTTCTAATTTTGCCAACAAATGATTAACCTCCTGCTTCGTCTTCCTAGCAAAATCAGTTTCAGCTCCATTGCTGGATCCACCCTGGTAAGACTGATTAGAGAACTATAATTGAGATAGTGATACATGAGTTCAAACAGCTATTCATGCATGTTAGCGGATGCTAACGAGAGAGCATGCGTGGCTGCAGTTGACTAACAAAACTGACTATTAAAAGTTTGACCACTAGTATGTCTAAAGCTATCAAAACTGACTATATAAATTTATATTACTAGTGTTTTTTTTTGGAAATGCTTTCACGGCAGTACAATTTATTAGAGCATATACATTGATATATAAGCTATACAGTAGCAGTCAAAGTTACATTTCGACAACCACAAAAAGTCACTGAAAAATCTCTCCCTACTAATAAACCAGCGATTGCTTCTGGTCGTACGTCGTGCTTTTTTGCAAAAAAGTACCCCTGCTTCTGAGAAATTAACCCGCAGTCATATTTTAAGTGGGTATGAGAAACCGTTTTGTTTTTGCAGAAACACCCCTGCATTTGAGAGTATTCGGTCCGTGATCCTTATGTGTATTATTTTGCAGGGGCGGCCATGGCAGGGAGGGGAGGCGACGCTGCGCTCCGGATGCGGCAGGGAGGCGGAAGCCCCGCGAGGAGACGAAGGAGCGGAAAATGAAGAGGTATGGAGGAGAGGAGGACGAGCGGGAAGTGCTGGGGCGTGTGGGCGAGCGGGAAGGGCTGGGGCGTCGCCCACGACGCCGAGCTTGACGGCGGCCTTGCTGTGGTGCAGCCGGCGAGGACCTGTCGGATCTGGCCGGATCCGGTGGGATACGGCGCGCATGTGGCGGATCTGAAAGGAAGGCGACCGGGGCGTGGAGTACGATGGCTGACATGCGCGGCATGGCCGAAGCCGACGAGAGAAGAGAGAGATGGAGAGAAAAGAGAGGACGGGAAGGAGACGAGACGCCAGAGGAGAGAGAAGGGGGTGGTGGTCACTTCAACAGGCTGCAGCGCGGCGCCGCCCCGGCCGCTGAGCCTGCCCGACCGCCCCGTCGCCAAGTCGCCACCCCACTGACTGCCTTGGGCTCGCCCTTTAAACCAATTCAGAGCCAGCGATTGTTGCCCACATCGCCGAACCTGGCTCCCCTTCTCCACCCCAGCAAGCACACGCGCTTGAAGGCGCCCAGGAGCTCGCCGGCAACACTCAGCAGACGCAGGAGAGTTGCGTGCCTGGTGCGTGTGAATGTGTGGACGCGAGGCATTGGAGGCCTCAGCAAGGTTTGGTTTTGGCTCCAATTTTTTTTCAGAATCATATGCTAATCTTATCTAATGGTCGTTTCTGTTGCAGTTAACAAATTATATTGCCCTGTACTACTTTTTAACAAATTGGCTCCTACAAAGACTAATGGAAGGATCATCAGACCAACGTAGTCAAATTGTCTGCTTCAAATTTTAGTGTACCTTGCAATATCATTTTTCTCACAACTGATGAAATTCAGAGCATCTAAGTCTTAAATTTATCTACTAAAATATTGATGTGTATCATTCATGTTGTCCGGTAAGTTGAGATTCGCATTGCTTAATTATGTGATTACAGTTTTGGAGCTGATCAGTAGCACGCTGACATGCATCAGGAAGCCGACGGACAGCCATAGTAGGAAGGCGTGGATCTTGAGCTGCAGCGACAACGACAACTTGGGCGTTACCTGCAAAAATACAACAGTTCAAGGGTTCAACCAAGTGTAAGTTTGATTCAGTCAATTATTGCAGTTCTGCACTGAAACATTCAGATTCTTGCATCCAAAGTTAGATAGGAACAGGGAAAGAATCTCCAACGCTTATTTACATGGGAAAGAACACTCTTTAACTTTGGTTCAGATCATCAGTCTATCTGAAGCACCATAGATTGAGTTTGCAAGCAAAAGGATCACACAATCTGACAGTACAAGGAGCAGTCTTTTTCTTCACATCTTTGTTTTAGCTTGCATCTGACACTTATGTGCTCCAAGATTAGGCAACCAAAACTGAACTTATGACTACATGAGTGCATGAAAAACTGTTAATATCTCTGATTTGACTAATCTTTGGATTGGTCGGAGACGAGATTCTCTGGCTTTGGGGATGGCCCTTTGGGGTTCTATCAGGGTTCTATTCATGTGCACTAGGCACTTCTCAACACTTCCATAGTTATTCTAGAACCTCTTTAAATTTGCAATGCTCACCAGATTGTACACGTTTTGCAGTCAACTATTCAGACTATTGACTAGGGACGATATTTTCAGTCCTACTGAGTCTGCAAAGGATGAGCCAAGCCAAGATTAATTATGGTTTTGGTAAATTGCATCGGTTTAGTTATGTACCTGCTCCTTAGATGACTGTGTATTTGTGATTCAGTCGTTGAAATTTGGGTGCTTTCTTCGAGTGTCCTGAAAAATGGTTCAATGCGTGTTTGCCAGAAACTGTAGATTAGCAAGACTAACTTGTGTTGAGCATGTCAGTCTATGCGTGGGCACGAGTGACAATGTAAATTATGGTAGACACATTTTCTTGAAAAAAGTCCCGGAGACGGGCTGCTGCTGCTGCTGCTTTTGATAGCCAAAGTGGAGACTGCAGTTCTAAGACTTCAAGGAGGAAAGGAATACATGGTTGCTACTTGGAGAGGTGAGTTGTTTCCCTGCAGAACAATAAATCTCTTAGAGTTGTTTAACTGAACCTGTTCCACTCTCATTGTTATGTTGAGATAAAAATTGTTATTGGTCACTCAGTGCCCAAGCTGTCGTGGATTAATTTGACTTGAATTGGATTGTACTTCAAGAGTCCACAAGATGTCATTTCTGAGTGTGGTACTAATTTCGGCACATAGCACCAATTCCTAAAAATAAGGCTGGGCAACATGAGCTAACCACAGGGGAGGATGTTTCAAGAGAATAAACTCACTGTAGTTGCCGAATTGGTATTTGTAAGTTGCTGTTTCAACTTCCTAGAGAACAACAGGGGGTGTATTTTTTTTTACTATTATTAGTTGCAGCACATGGTGACGATGAGGAGGACTTGTATTTTTAAGATGCTGCACCTCTGTTTTTTGTTGATCTTTGTTTCATGTATATATGTACATTCTATGGAAATGTATCATCGGAAATGTGAATTCATAACTCTATGGTTGATGTATCTATTGATATTGACGTGTCTATTAATATTAAGTTTTTTTTAATTGTTTCTTATTTTTCCTGACAGTTATACCAGACTGGGATATATAACCTTCCTACTTTGCCAAACCTTTTTTAAACACTACTTTGTCAAACCTGACACCCACATAACCCTTGCTCACGTTCCAACTATAAACGCATCACTTAAATATCCCACAAAGAATATTATTTTGTATTGTTAAACGTGCATCGCACGTGCACTGTTAAATATCACATGAAGCAGGTTGTGCAAAAACAGTTGCGGAAATATATATATTTTGAGAAACAAAACATTTTTAAAAAAATTAGATAGAAAAATGCTGTTACACCTCAAAAAATGCTACTCACGAGGAAGTATAAAAATTCAATTGGAAGGCCCACTTCTTCGGCTCATGACCCAGTATACGGGGGTGTTCTTGCACGGATAAAACTAACGAGATAAAGTGTGGCCAACAGGGTCGGATCCAATTGCAAGAATAACATATGTTGAAAAAATGGTCTTTTCCAGAGAAATGTTCACATTTCACGAAAATGTTAACTAATATTTCAAAAATTATTCCAATTTTTATGTAAACATTACCTTCTATATGAACAAAGGAAATTTTAATGTTTAACATTATCATTCATTTTTATTACAATTTGATATAAAATGGTGCATAATGGCGCAGGAAGAAGATTCTGCCTTTTTTTTCGCCCGGTGCAACGCACGGGCATTTGTACTAGTAGAACAAAAGGATGGAATACTCTTCTTCCCTCCAAATAAATTAAACACAAGTATATCATAGAATTAACTGTTCATCATATCCGCTGTGTACCCAAAGTGGGAGCGGGGCCAGGGGCCCACCCACTACAAATGGCTTCAGTGAGACCTAATTATCACAACCTTTTCAAGCAAGAGTGACTAATTTAGCACATAAATCTAAGATAGGCCTCCTCTGCAATCCGGCATTTTCTTTGCACATTTCAGTGGTAATATTCATCATTATTTGGGTCAAATTACAGAACTCTGCCCTAAAAAGGGCCTGAAGTAGGAAATTGCATCAAACCTACATCTTTGCTATTGTCTCGAGAAAAGGCCAATGCGCATCATATAATTTGTTAGGTATAAAAACCGTTTGATGGGGTTCTACTGGTTAATTTGGTGATAAACGATGGATCTCGTCAGAACAAGGCAGTGGGAAAGCGAATTGCGGGAATCGGAGGTTGATCGATCGAACGAGGGCGGAAGTAGGTACCTGATAGGTGGGAGGCGGAGAGTCCGCCGGCGGCCAATCCTGCCGACGAGTGCTGGAGGGAGAGCGCAGCGCCATCACGCAGGAAGAATCTTCTGTGTTGGGGGGAGGGGGGCGGCGCAAGGGTTTGCTGCGGTTGCTGCGCGGTGGGCAAAAGTGGGCTTTTGCTGGGACGTGGAGTTTTTTTAGGCTTAAATTACTGTTGACTTAAGGTCAAGATTTAACCCGGTTTAATCCCTATTTAAAAGTTTCGGAATCTGACTACTCCCTTCGTCCGCGTTTACTAGGCCATCTCATATTTTGGGTTCAACTTTGACCATCTATTTGACTAAACTATTATAAAACATATGCTATAAAAACTATATTGATGGATTTCTATGTTAGGTTGGTTGTAATGAGAGTATTATAGGTAGTATCATGCATATCAAATACACAAATTTGATGAGGTGGCATAGAATTAAATAAAAAAAAGGTTGAGTATCATATTAAATGTTGTGCTACTATGTTCCATGCATGCTAATAAATGAAGTTATCTATGATATTAACATATGATACTATGCACTACGAATGTAGTATCATACACTAGTATATGATACTTGTCATTACAACCAGCTTCATAGAGATTTTCCATGTATAATTATTATGAAATTATTTGTGTAGGATCGAGTAGGTCGGATAGTGTACATGTAGGATCGCAATAACTGATGAACGTTCACTGGGAGATAAGGCATTTACAAACGTTTTTGCTGGTAGTTTCTTCAGATTCGCCCGACATTTTCTTCGGAACATCATGTCAGTTTTTCCAGAGGTAGGCATTTTTTATTCAAAAAACTGTCAACTTTGAACCTTGCGTCGCAACTAAAACTGTCAGGAGCGTATTAGTAGGCTAGCTAGTGATCGATTACTTGTATACACTGAGCGAAGAGAAATAAGGAGCTGCTAGTAACTTGCAAACAATGAGCACACAAAAGTAACAATCATGTTGTGCACACGAGACTCATAAGCCTGGCATTGTAATATGTTCACATTAGCAGCCCAAATACACAACCAACTAGTATGATTCTCATACATAAGATCAACATGTTAATGCATCTCAATGATTCACAGAGCATATACAATATGTAGCTCCTAAAGCAAAGATCAAGAAAAAACATGTGTTCGCTACTAACATGGATGCTTCTCTAAGGCAACATTCACTACAGAGTGAAAGACAAATGTTTTGAATGCCACAGAGCATATGAGATGTTCCAAGAGCTGAAATTGGTATTTCAGACTCATGCCCATGTCGAGAGGTATGAGACCTCTGACAAGTACTTTCCCTACAAGATGGAGGAGAATAGCTCAGCCAGTGAGCATGTGCTCAGAATGTCTGGGTACTACAATCACATGAATCAAGTGGGAGTTAATCTTCCAGATAAGATAGTGATCGACATAGTTCTCTAGTCACTATCATCAAGCTATTAGAACTTCGTGATGAACTATAATGTGCAAGGGATAACGGAAAAGATCCTCGAGCTCTTCGCGATGCTGAAATCGGCGAAGGTAGAAATGAAGAAAGAGCATCAAGTGTTGATGGTTAACAATACCACTAGTTTCAAGAAAAGGGGCAAAGGGAAAAAAGGGAACTTCAAGAAGAATGACAAGCAAGTTGCCACTCCCGTGAAGAAGCCCAAAGCTAGACCTAAGCCTGAAACTGAGTGCTTCTAGTGCAAAGGGAATGATCACTGAAAGCGGAAGTACCCCAAATACTTGGCAGATAAGAAGGATGACAAAGTGAACAAAGGTATATTTGATATACATGTTATTGATGTGTACTTTAGTAGTGTTCATAGTAATCCCAAGGTATTTGATACCGGTTCAGTTGCTAAGATTAATAACTCGAAACAGGAGTTGCAAAATAAATAGAGACTAGTTAAGGGCGAGGTGACGATGTGTGTTGGAAGTGATTCCAAGCTTGATAAGATCACCATCGCACACTCCCTCTACCTTCAGGTTTAGTGTTGGACCTAAATTAATGTTATTTGGTGTTTATGCTGAGCATGAATATGATTGGATCATGTTTATTGCGATACGGTTATTCATTTAAGACATAGAATAATTGTTGTTCTGTTTACATGAATAAAACCTTCTATGGTCATACACCCAATGTAAATGGTTTATTGAATCTCGATCGTAGTGATACACATATTCATAATATTGATGCCAAAAAATGCAAAGTTGATAATGACAGTGCAACATATATGTGACACTGCCGTTTAGGTCATATTGATGTAAAGCGCATGAAGAAACTCCATACGAATGGATTTTTGGAACCACTTGATTATGAATCATTTGATACTTGCGAACCATACCTCATGGGCAAGATGACTAACACTCCGTTCTCCGAAACAATGGAGCGATCCAATGAATTATTAAAAATAATACATACCGATGTATGCGGTTCGATGGGTGTTGAGGCACGCGGCGGGTATCGTTATTTTCTGACCTTCACAAATGATTTGAGAAGATATGGGTATATCTACTTAATGAAACACAAGTCTGAAACATTTGAAAAGTTCAAAGAATTTTAGAGTGAAGTGGAGAATCATCATAACAAGAAAATAAAGTTTCTACGATCTGATTGCGGAGGTGAATATTTGAGTTACGAGTTTGGCCTTCATTTAATACAATGTAGAATAGTTTCACAACTCACGCCACCTGGAACAGCATAGCGTAATGGTGTGTTCGAACGTCGTAGTCGTACTTTATTAGATATGGTGCGATCTATGATGTCTCTTATCGACTTACCACTATCGTTTTGGGGTTATGCATTAGAGATAACTGCATTCATGTTAAATAGGGCACTGTCTAAATCCGTTGAGACAACATCGTATGAATTGTGGTTTAACAAGAAACCTAAGCCGTCGTTTCTTAAAGTTTGGGGTTGCGACACTTATGTCAAAAGGCTTTAGCCTGATAAGCTCGAACCCAAATCGGAGAAGTGCACCTTCATAGGATACCCTAAGGAAACAATTGGGTACACCTTCTACCACAGCTCGGAAGGCAAGATCTTTGTTGCCGAGAATGGAACCTTTCTAGAGAAGGAGTTTCTCTTGAAAGAAGTGAGTGGGAGGAAAGTAGAACTTGATGAGGTAATTGTTCCTCCTCTCAAATTGGAAAGTAGCACATCAGTTAAATCCGTTCCCGTGATGCCTACACCAACTAGAGAGGAAGCTAATGATGATGATCATGAAACTTCGGATCAAGTTACTATTGGACGTTGTAGGTCGAACAGAGCACGTTCCGCACCAGAGTGGTACGGTAATCCTTCCCTGGAAGTCATGTTATTAGACCATGGCGAACCTATGAACTATGAAGAAGCTATGATGAGCCCAGGTTTCGACAGATGGCTTTAGGCCATAAAATCTGAGATAGGATCCATGTATGAGAACAAAGTGTGGACTTTGGTGGACTTGCCCGATGATCGGCAAGTCATTGAGAATAAATGGATCTTCAAGAGGAAGACGAACGCTGATGGTAGTGTTACTATCTACAAAGCTCGACTCGTCGCAAAAGGTTTTCAACAAGTTCAAGGTGTTGACTACGATGAGATTTTCTCACTCGTAGCGATGCTTAAGTCTGTCTGAATCATGTTAGCAATTGCCACATTTTATGAAATCTAGCAAATGGATGTCAAAACTGCTTTTCTTAATGGTTTTCTTAAAGAAGAGTTGTATATGATGCAACCAAAAGGTTTTGTCGATCCTAAATGTGCTAACAAAGTGTGCAAACTCCAATGATCCATCTATGGACTAGTGCAAGCATCTCGGAGTTGGAATATGCGCTTTGATAAGGTGATCAAAGCATATGGTTTTATACAGACTTACGGTGAAGCTTGTATTTACAATAAAGTGAGTGGGAGCTCTGTAGCATTTCTAATATTATATGTGGTTGACATATTGTTGATTGGAAATGATAGAGAATTTTTGGATAGCATAAAATGGTACTTGAATAAGAATTTTTCAATAAAAGACCTCGGTAAAGCTACTTATGTATTGGACATCAAGATCTATAGATATAGATCGAGACGCTTAATAGGACTTTCACAAAGCACATTCCTTGACAAGATTTTGAAGGAGTTCAAAATGGATCAGTCAAAGAAGGATTTCTAGCCTGTATTATAAGGTGTGAAGTTTGAGTAAGACTCAAAGGCCGACCACGGCAAAAGATAGAGAGAGAATGAAAGTCATTCCCTATGCCTCAACCATAGGTTCTATAAAGTATGCCATGCTGTGTACCAAACCTGTTGTGTACCTTGCCATGATTTTGGCAAGGGGGTACAATAGTGATCCAGGAGTAGATCACTAGACATCAGTCAAAATTATCCTTAGAGGACTAAGGGAATGTTTCTCGGTTATGGAGGTGATAAAGAGTTCGTCGTAAAGAGTTACGTCGATGCAAGCTTTGACACTGATCTAGATGATTCTAAGTCTCAATCTAGATATGCATTGAACATGGGAGCAATTATCTAGAGTAGCTCCATGCAGAGCATTGTAGACATATGAATTTGCAAAATGCATATGGCTCTGAACGTGTCAGACCCGTTGACTAAACTTCTCTCACAAGTAAAACATGATCACACCTTAGTAATCTTTGCGTGTTAATCACAAAGCAATGTGAACTAGATTATTGACTCTAGTAAACACTTTGGGTGTTGGTCACATGGCGATGTGAACTATGGGTGTTAATCACATAAAGATGTGAACTATTTGTGTTAAATCACATGGCGATGTGAACTAGATTATTGACTCTAGTGCAAGTGGGAGACCGAAGGAAATATGCCCTAGAGGCAATAATAAAGTTGTTATTTTATATTTCCTTATATCATGATAAATGTTCATTATTCATGCTAGAACTGTATTAACCGGAAACTTGATAAATGTGTGGATACATAGACAAAACACCGTGTCCCTAGTAATCCTCTACTAGACTAGCTCGTTAATCAAATATGGTTAAGTTTCCTAACCATAGACATGTGTTGTCATTTGATGAACGTGATCACATCATTAGGAGAATGATGTGATGGACAAGACCCATCCGTTTGCATAGCATATTGATCGTTCAACTTTATTGCTATTGCTTTCTTCATGTCAAATACATATTCCTTCGACTAGAGATCATGCAACTCCCGGATACCGGAGGAATACCTTGTGTGCTAACAAATGTCACAACGTAACTGGGTGATTATAAAGATGCTCTACAGGTATCTCCAAAGGTGTTTGTTGGGTTGGCATAGATCGAGATTAGGATTTGCCACTCTGAGCATCAGAGAGGTATCTCTGGGCCCTCTCGGTTGATACACATCATAAGCTTGCAAGCAAACGAATAAGGAGTTAGTCACGAGATGATGTATTACGGAACGAGTAAAGAGGCTTGCCGGTAATGAGATTGAACTAGGTATGAAGATACCGACGATCGAATCTCGGGCAAGTAACATACCAATGACAAAGGGAATAACGTATGTTGTCATTACGGTACGACCGATAAAGATCTTCGTAGAATATGTAGGAGCCAATATGAGCATCCAGGTTCTGCTGTTGGTTATTGACCGGAGAGGTGTCTCGGTCATGTCTACATAGTTCTCGAACTCGCAGGGTCTGCACGCTCAACGTTCGATGACGATTTTGTATCATATGAGTTATGTGATTTGGTGAGCGAATGTTGTTAGGAGACCCGGATGAGATCACAGACATGATGAGGGGCCTCGAAATGGCCGAGAGGTAGAGATTCATATATGGGACGATGATATTCGGACATCGGAAGTGTTCCCGGGTGTACCGGGTACATATCGGAGTACTGGGGGGGGGGGGTTACTGGAACTCCCCAAGGGAATAATGGGCCTTATTGGCCATAGGAGGGGAGCACATAATCCCACAAGGGGTGCCCTCCCCTAAGGAAGGAGGCCGAATAGGAGAAGGAGGAGGGAGTTCGCCCCCCTTCCTCCCCCCCCCTCTCTTCACTTTTCCCCCTTCCGGTAATAAGGAAGGGGGGGGCGAATTGGACTAGGGGCCCAAGTAGGATTCCTCCTACTTGGGGCGCCCCAAGGCAGCTCCCCTCCCCCTCCCACCTACATATACAAGGGGAGGGGGCGCCTAGAACACACACCAACAATTGTTAGCCGTGTGCGGCGCCCCCCCTCCATAGTTTACGGCTCCGGTCATATCTTCATAGTGCTTAGGCGAAGCCCTGCGTGGATCACTTCACCATCACCGTCACCATGCCATCGTGCTGATGGAACTCTCCCTCGACACTTTGCTGGATCAAGAGTTTGAGGGACGCCATCGAGCTGAACGTGTGCAGAACTTGGAGGTGCCGTATGTGCACGTGCTTGATCGGTCGGAATGAGAAGAAGTTCGACTACATTAACCACGTTGTCAAACGCTTCCGCTTTCGGTCTACGTGGGTACATGGACACACTCTCCCCCTCTCGTTGCTATGAATCTCCTAGATAGATCTTGCATGAGCGTAGGAAAATTTTGAAATTGCATGCTATGTTTCCCAACACTTCATAGTTCGTAGGTTCATCATGGTCTAGTAACATGACTTCCAGGACATGATTAACGTACCACTCTGGTGCGGAACATGCTCTGTTCAACCCACAAGGTCCAGTAGTAACTTGATCCGAAGTTTCATGATCATCATCATTAGCTTCCTCTCTAGTTGGTGTAGGCATCACGGGAACGGATTTAACTGATGTGCTACTTTCCAATTCGAGAGAAGGTACAATTACCTCATCAAGTTCTACTTTCCTCCCACTCACTTCTTTCGAGAGAAACTCCTTCTCTAGAAAGGTTCCATTCTTGGCAACAAAGATCTTGCCTTCCGAGCTGTGGTAGAAGGTGTACCCAATTGTTTCCTTAGGGTATCCTATCAAGACACACTTCTCTGATTTGGGTCTGAGCTTATCAGGCTGAAGCCTTTTGACATAAGTGTCGCAACCCCAAACTTTTAAAAACGACTGCTTAGGTTTCTTGCCAAACCACAGTTCATACGGTGTTGTCTCAACGGATTTAGACAGTGCCCTATTTAACGTGAATGCAGCTATCTCTAATGCATAACCCCAAAACGATAGTGGTAAATCGATAAGAGACATCATAGATCGCACCATATCTAATAAAGTACGGCTACGACGTTCGAACACATCATTACGCTATGCTGTTCCAGGTGGCATGAGTTGTGAAACCATTCCACGTTGCTTTAAATGAAGGTCAAACTCGTAACTCAAATATTCGCCTCCACGATCAGATCGTAGAAACTTTATTTTCTTATTACAATGATTCTCCACTTCACTTTGAAATTCTTTGAACTTTTCAAATGTTTCAGACTTGTGTTTCATTAAGTAGATATACCCATATCTGCTCAAATCATTTGTGAATGTCGAAAAATAACGATACCCGCCGCGTGCCTCAACACTCACTGGACCGCGTACATCGGTATGTATTATTTCCAATAAGTCATTGGCTCGCTCCATTGTTCTGGAGAATGGAGTTTTTGTCATCTTCCCATGAGGCATGGTTCGCAAGTATCAAATGATTCATAATCAAGTGATTCCAAAAGCCCATCTGCATGGAGTTTCTTCATGCGCTTTACACCAACATGACCTAAACGGCAGTGCCACAAATATGTTGCACTATCATTATCAACTTTGCATATTTTGGCATCAATATTATGAACATGTGTATATCACTACAACCGAGATTCAACAAAAATAGACCACTCTTCAAGGGTGCATGACCATAAAAGATTTTACTTATATAAATAAAACAACCATTATTCTCTGATTTAAATGAATAACCGTCTCGCATAAACAAGACCCAGATATAATGTTCATGCTCAATGCTGGCACCAAATAACAATTATTCAGGTCTAAAACTAATCCCGAAGGTAGATGTAGAGGTAGCGTGCCGACATCGATCACATTGACATTGGAACCATTCCCGATGCGCATCGTCAACTCGCCCTTAGCCAATCTTCGTTTAATCCGTAGCTCATGTTTCGAGTTACAAATATGAGCAATCGAACCAGTATCAAATACCCAGGCGCTACTACGAGCATTAGTAAGGTACACATCAATAACATGTATATCAAATATACCTTTGTTCACTTTGCCATCCTTCTTATCCGCCAAATACTTGGGGCAGTTCCGCTTCCAGTGGCCGGTCCCTTTGTAGTAGAAGCACTCAGTTTTAGTTTTGGGTCTAGCTTTTGCTTCTTCTCGGGAGTGGCAACTTGCTTGCCATTCTTCTTGAAGCCCCCTTCTTTCCCTTGCACTTTTTCTTAAAACTAGTGATCTTGTTAACCATCAACACTTGATGCTCCTTCTTGATTTCTACCTCCGCAGCCTTGAGCATTGCGAAGAGCTCGGGAATTGTCTTTTCCATCCCTTACATATTATAGTTCATCATGAAGCCTTTGTAGCTTGGTGGCAGTGATTGAAGAACTTTGTCAATAACACTATCATCTGGAAGATTAACTTCTAGCTGAGTCAAGTGATTATGATACCCAGACATTTTGAGTATGTGTTCATTGACATAACTGTTCTCCTCCATCTTGCAGCTATAGAACTTGTTGGAGACTTCATATCTCTCAACTCGAGCATTTGCTTGAAATATTAACTTCAACTCCTAGAACATCTCATATGCTCCATGACGTTCAAAACGTCTTTGAAGTCCCGATTCTAAGCCGTAAAGCATGGCACACTGAACTATTGAGTAGTCATCAGATCGAGCTTGCCAGACGTTCAAAACATCAGCATCTGCTCCTACAGCCAGCCTTTCACCTAGAGGTGCATCAAGGACATAATTCTTCTGTGCAGCAATGAGGATAATCCTCAAGTTATGGACCCAGTCCGTGTAGTTGCTACCATCATCTTTCAACTTAGCTTTCTCTAGGAACGCATTAAAATTCAGGGGAATGGTAGCACATGCCATTGATCTACAACATAGATATGCAAATACTATCAGGACTAAGTTCATGATAAATTAAGTTCATTTAATCAAATTACTTAAGAACTCCCACTTAGATAGACATCTCTCAAATCATCTAAGTGATACGTGATCCAAATCAACTAACCCATGTCCGATCATCACGTGAGATTGAGTAGTCATCAATGGTGAACATCTCTATGTTGATCATATCTACTATATGATTCACGTTCGACCTTCCGGTCTCCAGTGTTCCCAGGCCATGTCTGTACATGCTAGGCTCATCAAGTTTAACCCAAGTATTTCGCATGTGCAAAATTGTCTTGCACCTGTTGTATGTGAACATAGAGTCTATCACACCCGATCATCACATGGTGTCTCAACACGATGAGCTGTAGCAATGCTGCATACTCAGGGAGAACACTTTTACCTTGAAATTTAGTGAAGGGATCATCTTATAATGCTACCGCCGTACTAAGCGAAATAAGATGCATAAAGATAAACACCACATGCAATCAAAATATGTAACATGATATGGCCACCATCATCTTGTGCTTTTGATCTCCATCTCCAAAGCATTGTCATGATCTCCATCGTCACCGACTCGACACCTTGATCTCCATCATTGTGTCGTGGTCGTCAGATGTCTACTACGCAACCTTCTCGTTGTAGACGTTGTTGGGCCTCCAAGTGCAGAGGTTTGTAGGACAGTAGAAAATTTCCCTCAAGTGGATGACCTAAGGTTTATCAATCCGTGGGAGGTGTAGGATGAAGATGGTATCTATCAAACAACCCTGCAACCAAATAACAAAGAGTCTCTTGTGTCCCCAACACACCCAATACAATGGTAAATTGTATAGGTGCACTAGTTCAGTGAAGAGATGGTGATACAAGTGCAATATGGATGGTAGATATGAGTATTTGTAATCTGAAAATATAAAAACAGCAAGGTAACAAGTGGTAAAAGTGAGTGTAAATGGTATTGAAATGCTAGGAAATAAGGCCTAGGGTTCATACTTTCACTAGCGCAAGTTCTCTCAACAATAATAACATAACTGGATCATATAACTATCCCTCAACATGCAACAAAGAGTCACTCCAAAGTCACTAATAACGGAGACAAACGAAGAGATTATTGTAGGGTACAAAACCACCTCAAAGTTATCATTTCTGATCGATATATTCAAGAGTGCAAGTAAAATAACACGAAGCTATTCTTTCCGTTCGATCTATCATAGAGTTTGTACTAGAATAACACCTTAAGACACAAATCAACCAAAACCCTAATGTCACCTAGATACTCCAATGTCACCTCAAGTATCCGTGGGTATGATTATACGATATGCATCACACAATCTCAGATTCATCTATTCAACCAACACAAAGAACTTCAAAGAGTGCCCCAAAGTTTCTACCGGAGAGTCAAGACGAAAATGTGTGCCAACCCCTATGCATAAGTTCACAAGGTCACTGAACCCGCAAGTTGATCACCAAAACATACATCATGTAGATCACGTGATATCCCATTGTCACCATAGATAAGCACATGCAAGACATACATCAAGTGTTCTCAAATCCTTAAAGACTCAATCCGATAAGATAACTTCAAAGGGAAAACTCAATCCATTACAAGAGAGTAGAGGGGGAGAAACATCATAAGATCCAACTATAATAGCAAAGCTCACGGTACATCAAGATCATGCCAAATCAAGAATACAAGAGAGAGAGATCAAACACATAACTACTGGTACATACCCTCAGCCCCGAGGGTGAACTACTCCCTCCTTGTCATGGAGAGCACTGGGATGATGAAGTTGGCCACCGGTGATGGATCCCCCTCCGGCAGGGTGCCGGAACAGGGTCCCGATTGGTTTTTGGTGGCTACAGAGGCTTGCGGCGGCGGAACTCCCGATCTATGCTGCTCCTCGATGTTTTTAGGGTATAAGAGTATATATAGGCGAAAGAAGTCGGTCATGGGAGCCACGAGGGGCCCACGAGGGTGGGGGGGGCGCCCAGGGGTAGGGCGCGCCCTGGACCCTAGTGGCCACCTTGTTGCTTCCCTGACGTCTACCCCAAGTCTCCTAGATTGCGTTTGTTCCAAAAATAACTCTCCCGATGGTTTCATTCCGTTTGGACTCCGTTTAATATTCCTTTTCTGCAAAACACTAAAATAGGCAAAAAAAACAACAATTTGGACTGGGCCTCCGGTTAATAGGTTAGTCCCAAAAATAATATGAAAGTGCTTAGTAAAGCCCATAAACATCCAAAACAGGCAATATAATAGCATGGAACAATCAAAAATTATAGATACATTGGAGACATATCAAGCATCCCCAAGCTTAATTCATGCTCGTCCTCGAGTAGGTAAATGATAAAAACAGAATTTTTGATGTGGAATGCTACCTAGCATATTTCTCAATGTAATTTTCTTTATTGTGGCATTAATGTTTAGATCCAAATGATTCGAGATAAAAGTTTAATATTGACATAAAAATAGTAATACTTCAAGCATACTAACAAGTAATCATGTCTTATCAAAATAACATAGCCAAAGAAAGCTTATCCCTACAAAATCATATAGTTAGGCCATGTTTCATTTTCGTCACACAAAATACTCCCATCATGCACAACCCCGGTTTCAGCCAAGCAATTGGTTCATACTTTTTAATGCACTTCAGCTTTTTCAACTCTCACACAATACATGAGCGTAAGCCATGGATATAGCACTATGGGTGGAATAGAATATGATGATGGAGGTTGTGTGGAGAAGACAAAAAAGGAGAAAGTCTCACATTGACTAGGAATATCAACGGGCTATGGAGATTCCCATTAATAGATATCAATGCGAGGAGTAGGGATTGCCATGCAACGGATGCACTAGAGCTATAAATGTATGAAAGCTCAACAAAATAAACTAAGTGGGTGTGCATCCAACTTGCTTGCTCACGAAGACCTAGGTCACTTTGAGGAAGCCCATCATTGGAATATACAAGTCAAGTTCTATAATGAAAAATACCCACTAGTATATGAAAGTGACAACATAGGAAACTCTCTATCATGAAGATCATGGTGCTACTTTGAAGCACAAGTGTGGTAAAAGGATAGTAACATTGTCCCTTCTCTCTTTTTCTCTCATTTTTTCTTTTTTTAATATTTTGGTGGGCTTCTTTGGCCTCTTTTTTTATTTGGGCTTCTTTGGGATCTTTTATTTTTCATAAAGTCCGGAGTCTCATCCCGACTTGTGGGGGAATCATAGTCTCCATCATCCTTTCCTCACTTGGGACAATGCTATAATAATGAAGATCATCACACTTTTATTTATTTACAACTCAAGAATTACAACTCAATACTTAGGACAAAATATGACTCTACGTGATTGCCTCTGGTGGTGTACCGGGATATGCAATGAATCAAGAGTGACATGTATGAAAGAATTATAAAGGTGGCTTTGCCACAAATACGATGTCAACTACATGATCATGCAAAAGCAATATGACAATGATGGAGCGTGTCATAATAAATGGAACGGTGGAAAGTTGCATGGCAATATATCTCGGAATGGCTATGGAAATGCCATAATAGGTAGGTATGGTGGCTGTTTTGAGGAAGATATAAGGAGGTTTATGTGTGATAGAGCGTATCGTATCATGGGGTTTTGATGCACCCGCGAAGTTTGCACCAACTCTCAAGTTGAGAAAGGGAAATGCACGGTACCATGGAGGCTAGCAATGATGGAAGGGTAAGAGTGTGTATAATCCATGGACTCACATTAGTCATAAAGAACTCATATACTTATGGCAAAAGTTTATTAGCCCTCGAAGCAAAGTACTACTACGCATGCTCCTAGGGGAAGGGTTGGTAGGAGTTAACCATCGCGCGATCCCGACCTCCACTCATAAGGAAGGCAATCAAAAGAACACCCCGTGCAACAAATTTGTTACACAATGTTTACAATACATGCATGCTACGGGACTTGCCAACTTTAACACAAGTATTTCTCAATTTCATAATTACCCAACTAGCATGACTCTAACATTACCACCTTTATATCTCAAAATAATTATCGAGTATCAATTTTCTCTTAGTATTCAATGCACTTTATATGAAAGTTTTTATTATACCCAACTTGGATGCCCATCATATTAGGACTAAATTTATAATCCAAGCAAATCACCATGCTGTTTAAGACTCTCAGAACAATGTAAGTGAAGCATGAGAGTTCATCTATTTCTTCAAAACAAAACCACCGCTGTTCTCTAAGAAGATATAAGTGATGCACTAGAGCAAATGACAAACTACTCCAAAAGATATGTGAAGATCAATGCGTAGTCAAATAATTGTGCAACTATGTGAAGACTCTCTAACATTTAAGAATTTCAGATCTTGGTATTTTATTCAAACAGCAAGCAAAACAAAACAAAATGACATTTCAAGGATAGCACACATCATGTGAAGAAGCAAAAACTTAGGTTCAACCAATACTAACCGATAATTGTTGAAGAAGAAAGGTGGGATGCCTACCGGGGCATCCCCAAGCTTGGATGCTTGAGACTTCTTGAAATATTATCTTGGGGTGCCTTGGGCATCCCCAAGCTTTAGCTTTTGTGTCTCCTTAATTCCTTTTATATCTCGGTTTCCTAAAACTTGAGAGATTCATCCACACAAAACTCAACAAGAACTCGTGAGATAATTTAGTATAAACCAATGCAAAAACTTATCATTTTCTACTTTAACAAATCACTAAAATTATTAGTCAACATTGCATACTAAATGTCTCTGCATATTTAATACTCCTATCCTCAAATAGAATCATTAAATAAGCAAACATATGCAAACAATGTGTCGTGGGGAGCGGAGGGCGCACGAAGAGCGGATCGAGGTGGAGCACGCGAGTGATCTTTACCCAGCTTCGGAGCTCTCCGGAGAGATAATACTCCTACTGCTGCTTTGTGGTTGTATTCTGAGTGTTTCGAATGTTCCGAACCCCTCTACGTTGCCCACGGGCCTCCTTTTATATGCGAAAGGGGTTACCGACAAGTGGCAACGTAGAGAAGGGTATAAATGTAAAAAAGCAAGGTGGTTGGTACAGTTATTTGCACAGTGTAGTCTACCTAACCCTCACGACAGGGGACAAGGGCATTAAATGCCCGTCTGAGTTGCCAAACAGTGCGAAAAAGGACCGTCAGGGGCGCCACCGTTCGCCACGATGGCGAATTTGCCAGCATCGCTGGCCACCATGCACCCTTGGCTGCACATCCTCCCGCCACGCGCCCCTGGAAAGAGCCCCAGGGTGACACGTAGGTGGATGTGCTGGAGCGTGGGTACAGGATGATTGCTTGCCGCGGCAAGGGCCTTGCCGCTGTCGCTATCTTGTCGCACCCGGGAGCTTGTCGCTCGCTGGGCCTTGCCGGGACGCGTGATGCGTCACGGCAAGTTCCTTGGAATGCTTCAGTGCGCCTTCCCGGCAAGCTCCTCTTGCCGGGGCCTCGTCCTTCCCGGCAAGCTCCTCTTGCCGGGGCCTTGTCTTCTCGGTTAAAGCATTTTGTTCTTGAATGGCATCACTAGGGACTACGGAGGATCTTGGTGGATGCCCGGCGAGCCCCGCCGCGGGACGCTGCAACTGCACGTGCACAAGTTCGGGATACTAAGGTACCCTTACTTTAGTACACCGACAGGAGCCCCCGGGCCTGGGCCACACGCGGTGCCGAGTGCTGTTGGGCCAGGCCCAAAACAGGGCACGGGCACACGCGGCCTGGATCCATACCAAATCCAACTCCGTATCCACCGCGCCCTCCCGTAACGGCACGCGTCAATCGCGGCGTCGTGGGAGAGGTCGTGGGTGATTATTATTTTAAGACGAACGCAACGTTCGCCTCCTCCTCTTTATAAGCAGAGGAAACAAGAGCCGTTCCCCCAGCTTCGCCACTTGCAGTTGCTTCCTCAGAAATCTCCGCGGCTCCCCTCCGCTTTCCCAAAGCCGAACGGGAGCAGCGCTCCGCCCCTCGGCGCCGCCGTCGCCGCCAATGATCTCGGTCCCCCTCATTGCCTCCGCCATGGCCCCGAAGGCCGGGAAGAGTACGAAGTCGGCCGAGGCACTGCGGCTTGAGGCGCTGCGCAAGGAGCAAGCACTTTCCCCCCCTCCCCCCGAGCTCTCCGCGAAGGAGCTGCAGGAGTGGTTCTATCTCTTCTGGTCGACGGAGACGCGGGCGCACCCGCGCACGCAGGTACTTTCCGCCGCTGCCTCCACTTCAAATCGGTGCCCAAGAGGGTACCCCTTCTTTCCACTGTTCTTCTATTGCGGGCTTTGCCCGCCTTTCTCCAATTTCTTCTGCGACATCATGAATACCTACGGGTTTCATCTCCTTGATTTCACTCCCAACGCCGTTCTCACCATGGCGGTTTTTCGCACACCTCTGCGAGAACTTCATCGGAATCTACCCAAATGTTGCCCTTTTTCGCCACTATTTCATCCCCCGAGCCAAGAAAGGAGAGCCCTTAGCTGACGGGATTGCTTGGATCTTGAGAGTCGGCATGAAAGAGGCCTATCTGGAGGGGGAGCTCCGTAGCAAACGGGAGGAGTGGAGGGCGGAGTGGTGTTGGATTGCTGATGAGAACCCGCAGCCCTTCACCAACTTGCGCCAGGCCCGAGTAGTGCACGGCGGCGATTGGAGCGCCCTGGCGGCGGACGATGCTAGATTGAAGATTGCCACCACCCGGATCTTGCGGCTCAGGCTTGCCGGGCTAACTGTAGGAGCCGTTGGCGCGGACTTTCTTCGTTGCCGTATTGCCCCATTGCAGGAGAGGGGGAGACCCGCCTGGCTGTTCGGGGGTCCGGCAGACATCATGAGGCTGCGCCCGGGCCTCAATTTTAATTTCACTGTTCTGGAGTTGGACGGGACACTCAAGGAACTGTTCAAGCACGACCCCAACCATCCCGAGTGGTTCAGGCTGCCGCAGGGCGTCGTCCCATTGTGCAACAATTCCCAACTCGATCGCATCCGTGCAATGATGCCAGAGTGCGACTCACATGGGATTAGCCCAACTTGGCAAGAGCCTGCCGACGACGTCGTGCAGCAATTCTTCAACGACTTGGTGGAGGTGGCGGTCCGCGCCGACGAGCAGAGGCTCCTCACCCGCGATACCACCGAGGATGAGATGCGGCGCATCGCCACCAGGGCGGAGGAGGCGGCAGCGGCCGCCGCCGCGGGTGAGTTCGAGTTTACTTTGGAGGAGGCCGAGGCAGCCGAGGCGGCAAGCCTTGTCGACCGAGAGGAGCTTGCCGGGGAGGAAGAGCCCGAAGTCGAAGCGAGCGAGCCCGCCGAGGGTGTGAGTGGCCAGCCATCTTCAAGCAACCCGCAACAGGCGGAGTCCCCAGTGCAGCCCCCAGCCCAACCAAGGAGGCGCCTTCGCAGGACCGGGGATGCAGCAGGGCGGCAGACAGGCCAACAGCCGCCGCGCCGCGGGACACGTGCCACTACGCCAAGCACCGTTGCCACGGGAGCATCTCACGCCGCCCCGGCAGCTGGAGCGGGGTCTTCTCGGGCCGCCACATCTGATCCTGCCGCAGCCCCCACCAAGCGTCCAAGGGAGCTTACCCCTCCCCCTCGCCGTGCTGAGAGGATACCAGACTTTGATCTCTCCGCGCTCAGCTCTAACAAGGAGGAAGGAGAGGAGGACGAGTAAGTCTTTTATTTTTGTTATGCTTATGGTCTTTTTATCTTTGCTGTTTCTTGTCTCGTATCTGATCTGCCTTCTTCTGGACCCTGCCCCTTTCCAGGACGCTGGCCCAGAGAGCGGCGAAGAGGGCCAAAGTCCCCGTGGTTATCATCGAGGACGATCCTGCTGTGACAGCAGAGGACGCGTCCGAGACTACCTTGTCGGACCCGGCAACCTCTCCCCGAGGCAGCCCCCAGCGCAGCCCCCAGCATAAGTTCACAGCTTCTCGCCGTCGGGTGCGCATGGGTGTTCTTTCCTTGCTGATATCCTTATTGTTGATTTGCTTGTGCAGGAGCAGAACAGGTCTACCAAGAGCAGCCAGAAGTCGCCCCTGAGGTGCCGTCTGCTTCCACTACGCCGCCAAGGAGTGACTCTCCGGCAAGGGAGCGCTCTCCGGCAAGTGATCCCTCGGTGGTGGAGCCCATGATTACAGAGCCCAGCACAGGTAATCTTTCTTGTCAGAGAACTTCCCTTGGTTCTTCTTCTTGCATGTTTGCTTAACTTTTTCTTCCTTCCTCGATCTTCAGATCCATCTGCTGCAGACCTGATGGAGACCGAGGGCGCTGGCGAGGAAGGCGCGCATGGCGGCACCGGCGACACCGCCGCCAACAAAGAGAGGGCCGGTGGTGATGACCCTGCCGGCGAGGAAGCTGCCAAGGCTACCTCCACGGAAGCTGGCGAGGGGTCGGGCGATCGCACTGACGGCCCTGAGGCCGCAGGAGCGCCAGGCGCTGCACCGACCGCCGAACCCTCTGCCACTGCCGCGGAACCGGACTCCGAAGGGCCCCAGCCCGGCGCTTACTTGAAGGACGGCGACGGGATCTTCATCAAACTTCCCTGGGCGTCGAGCTCCAGGGCGCCTGTCAAGGGAGAAGCTTTTGACGGGGAGGTGCTTGCCTCTGCCGGGCTGTCGTTGGTCGACATGCCCGGCAGCAGCGACAAGCCTGAGGAGGAGCGGCTGTTGCGGAGATTGACGTCTCTCTACCGCGCCCGGCAGGCCAAGCTGGCCTCCCGGGAAGCGCTTGTCGCGAAGGCCGGCGTGGACTTGGAGAAGCGCATGGAAGAGCTCCGAAGCGCCAACCAAGAAGATCTCCAGTCGGTGGCGCAGGAGCGGGAGCAACTTGATGGGGAGCGTAAGGCCTTCCTCCTCGAGAAGGCCGAGGCTGAAGAACAACAGCGGCTGACTGCCGAGAAGCAGGCTGCGCGAGAAGGCGAGCTGGTGCAGAAGAAGGCCTATCTCGACAGCTACGAGGAAGAGCTTGTCGGGCGCGAGCGAGCACTCGACGGGGCGCTCAAGGAGGCAAAGGACGCCGCCGCAACTGCTGAGGCCGCCAAGAAGGAGTTGGAGGCGAAGGTGACGCAGTTGGAGGCCAATCTGAAGGCGAGAGGCGAAGAGCTTGCCGCGCTCAAGTGCGAGCGTGAGAAGGATGCTGCCGCTCATGGTGAGCTGCAGGGTCTTCTCACCGAGAGGAGCAGGGAGCTCAGCGCTACCAAAGACTCCAATGCTGATCTCGAGTTGAAGCTGACCACGCTGACCCGGACGCTGGATAGCGCCAAGGAGTGAGAGGCGACCTTGGCGGGTAAGGTCAAGGCCGACGCGGAACTGCTGGCGAGCATTGCCGTCACCCAGAATTCATTCAGGGAGACGGTAGAGCACTGGACCGAGGGTCTGGTGAACATCGCCGCAGTCATTGATGGAGAGCTGGCGCAGCTGGGGATGGAGAACTTTGGATATTCTTCTGACGAGCATCTCCAGCCCAGCGCCAAGCTTAGCCTATTCTTTAAAGGCGTGGCGACGGCCCTCCAGCAGCTCCAGGAGAAGATCCCGAAGCAGCTGGCCAACGAGTCGCGCACAATCTGCGCTAGAGTCTTGGAGAAGGTGTTGGTGAAGGTGCTCTTCCGCAATCCGGGCCTCAATCTCACCAACGTTCTCAAGAAGCTGCCGGCGGGTGCTGATCTTGAGGAGCTCAAGGCCCTTGTCGCACCCATTGTGGACAAGGTGAATGAAGTTAGGAGGGTCAAGGGCGATCGTGTAAACTAGGCCACCTTTTTCCTCCTTTTCCTGCCACTGCTGATCACGTTGCAAGAACCATTTATTAGAGCTGCGGCAAGTTCTTTCTGTATTATAACTTTATCTTGGGCAGTATTAGCTATGTTATTTCATCTCCTTGATTTCTTCCCTTGTATGTTTTTACCCTACGCTTTCAGGGGACTTGCCGGCGCAGGCACCCTTGCCGCGAGCGCTGAGTGCGGAACATCAGCAGCCTGCTGGCGGTGCTGCTTCCTGCAAGAAACCTTGTCGCGACTAGTCGCAGCACACTTAAGTTGTTGAGCGGACTCAAAACAAAGTAAGGGCGCAACTAGCCATGAGTTGGTTCCTCCGCGCACAGGTTTTCCATACAAAGCACGATCGTTCGAAGGAGATAGCTTAAAAATTTTAAAAAAACTTAATTGCTCAAACTTTGGCCACTTAGCTTTTCTGTCGTTCGCTTCCCGGCAAGGCAAAACTTGGTTGAACGACGCCTGTTCCACACCATAATCCTCTCCTTCCCCCCCGGCAAATTTGTGTGCGAGGGAACCTTCCTTTCCTTTGTTGAGAAAAAAGAAGGAAGAGAAAATAAAGATATGGAGCCTCATGGCTCGTTATTGCTTACCGGGGCAGGTGCTGCACAAAGTGTGAGATAACATACATGCAAGAAAGAAATTAAGGCATGAAATGGACAAGTTGTGCGGAGCACATGAGTTTATTTATGCACGGGATCTGCGCCCGGCTTTGTACAAAGGATTACATGTAACAGCGACAAGACTTGTACAAAAGGTGGTTGCCAGAACGGACTCCGGCAACCGCGCCCTATGGGTAAAACTTACAAAGATGTTCAATGTTCCAGGAGTTGCTCACCGGAATGCCATCTTCGGTCTCAAGGCGGACAGCGCCAGGCCTAGTGACTCATTTCACCCGATAAGGGCCTTCCCACTTCGGCGTCAACTTGTTGGAATTCTTGGCGGATTGAACGCGCCGAAGAACAAGGTCGCCTTCCTCGAGACTTCTGGCATTGACTTTGCGGCTATGGTAGCAACGCAAAGCTTGCTGGTATCGAGCAGCTCGCACAACAGCCTGAAGACGATCTTCCTCGAGGAGCAGCGCGTCATCTTGTCGCAGCTGCTCTTGCTCGAGCTCATCATAAGCGAGCACTCGAGGCGATCCGTATACGAGTTCCGTGGGGAGAATCGCCTCCGCTCCGTAGACTAGAGCGAAAGGCGTCTGGCCAGTGGCTCGATTTGGCGTCGTCCTGATCGACCAAAGAACCACCGGCAGCTCCTCGATCCAGTTTCTTCCGCACTTGCGCAGCCTGTCGAAAGTTTTGGTCTTGAGCCCGCGCAGCACTTCGGCGTTTGCCCTCTCCGCTTGACCGTTGCTTCTGGGGTGAGCAACAGAAGCGAAGCAGACCTTGGCGCCAAGGTCTTGGACGTACTGTATGAAGGTGCAGCTCGTGAACTGGGTGCCGTTGTCAGTGATGATCCTGTTAGGGATCCCGAAATGGCAAACAATTGACCTGAAGAACTTGACTGCTGACTGTGCTGTCACCTTCCTCACTGCTTCCACTTCCGGCCACTTTGTGAACTTGTCGACTGCCACGTACAAGTACTCAAAGCCCCCGATAGCGCGGGGGAAGTGGCCGAGGATGTCGAGCCCCCAGACCGAAAATGGCCAGGATAAAGGGATCGTCTGGAGAGCTTGAGCTGGCTGATGTATCTGCTTGGAATGGAATTGGCACGCTTCACACTTGGTTACTTGTGCAGTTGCATCCTGGAGGGCTATCGGCCAAAAGAAACCTTGCCGGAATGCCTTGTCGGCAAGTGCTCTTGCACCAATGTGGTGACCACATATGCCTCCATGTATCTCTGCCAACAGCTTCTGTCCATCTTCCCGGCAAATACACTTCAATTTCACACCGTTGAGTCTCCTTCTGTACAGTTTGTTGTCAACAAACTGGTACATACTTGACTGCCGGGCTACTCTTTCCGCTTCTTCTTGCTCTTCGGGAAGTTCTCCTGTTTGTAGGAAACGGACAATCTGCTGTGCCCATGCTGGAGCTTGTGGCTCGACAACAAGGGCTAAAGGCACATCTGCTGCTGCGGGAACATCCGCTTCTACGGCGAGAACCTGCGGCTCAGCCGGAGCTTGATGTTCCCCGGCAAGCTTGCCGGAGCAAAACTTGTCAGGAGTGTCTGCTTCAACGAAACAAACCCTAGGGCTTGTCGAAGCAGACTGCTCCTCAGCATCCTTGGCTCTGATCCTGGGGACCTTCTTGGCGGCGGCTTCGGGGATCTCTGCCGAAAAGTAGTCACCAGAAATCAGCTTTCTCTTCTTGCTCTGTCCAGTTGACGGCGTCACAGATGGTTGAGTTAGCTTGAGCACAAAGATCCCTGGTTCCACAGGTAACTTCAACGCTGCGCACTTTGACAGGCCATCGGCTATGTCATTCTGAGCCCTTGGAACATGCTCCATTTGTAGACCGTCAAAGTGCTCTTCTAGCTTCCTCACTTCATCAACATATGCTTCCATCAATGGACTCTGATAATCTTTGTTCACTTGGCGGACGACAAGCTGCGAGTCACCCCTGACAATAAGCTTCTTGATCCCAAGGTCCGTCGCGATCCTAAGTCCGACAAGCAATCCTTCATACTCTGCAGTATTGTTGGTTGCTTGTTCCTTGGGAAAGTGCATCTGGATGACATACTTGAGGTGTTCTCCGGTGGGCGCGACAAGTAACACGCCCGCACCGGCGCCTTGCAGCGAGAAGGCACCATCGAAGTACATGATCCATTATTTGCTTGCCTCCTTGACGGGGATGCTCGTCTCCGGAATTTCCTCATCGGGTGTTGGCGTCCATTCTTCTATAAATTCTGCCAATGCTCGGCTCTGAATAGTTGAAGTGCTTTCAAACATGAGGCCAAAGCTTGACAACTCCAGTGCCCACTCGACAATACTGCCTGTTGCTTCTGGATTCTGTAATATCCTCTTCAACGGAAAGCGAGTGACAATTGTAATCTCATGTGCTTGAAAATAATGGCGCAGCTTTCTTGAGGCCATGAGAAGGCCGAAAAGCAGCTTCTGCACACCAGAGTACCTTGATCTAGCCCCCTGTAGAAGGGAACTGACAAAGTAAACTGGGCGCTGCACCATTTTCTTCTGCTTCTCGTCTTGTGGTTGCACAGATCCATCCTTGTCGGGATCAGAGCTTGTCGGGGAAGCCCCCTGCTTGTCGCTGGACGTGCTTGCCGCGGCCGCTGGCTCATCATCTGCCTCCCTCTCCGCTACTAACGCAGCACTAACCACTTGATTGGTTGCCGCTAGATATAGCAGCAACTTCTCTTGTGGTTTAGGTGCGACAAGTATTGGAGTGGAGGACAGATATCTCTTCAAGTCCTGCAGCGCAGCCTCCGCTTCCGGAGTCCATTTCACTGGACCTGCCTTTTTCAAAATTTTGAAAAACGGCAGGGCGCGCTCAGCAGACTTGGAGATGAACCTGCTAAGAGCTGCCACGCAGCCGGCAAGCCTTCGTACGTCCTTGACGCGCTTTGGTGCTTCGATCTGCTCAATGGCCTTGATCTTATCGGGATCATCTTCAATCCCCCGCTGAGATACAAAGAACCCGAGAAGTTTGCTGGAAGGGACTCCAAATACGCACTTCTCGGGGTTGAGCTTGAGATTGATCTTGCGTAGATTTGCAAAGGTTTCGTCCAAATCTTGAATCAGAGTTGCTCTGTCTTTGCTCTTGACCACTATGTCATCCATGTAAGCTTCTACATTTCTGTGCAACTGTGGCTCAAAAGCTTTGCGAACTACCCTTGCAAATGTTGAACCAGCATTCTTTAGTCCGAAGGGCATCCGTACAAAGCAGTACGTGCCACATGGAGTAATGAATGCGGTTTTCTCCTCATCCTCTTCTGCCATGAAGATCTGATGATATCCTGAGTATGCATCAAGAAATGAAAGCAAATCACACCCGGCCGTGGAGTCAACAATCTGGTCGATGCGCGGCAAGGGAAATGGATCTTTGGGACAAGCTTTATTGACATCAGTGAAGTCTATACAAAGCCTCCATTTCCCGTTGGCCTTACGCACGACTACAGGATTGGCCAGCCACGTAGGATGGATCATTCCTCTGACAAGGCCCGCTGCTTCCAACTTCTTGATCTCTTCTGCTATGAATTCTTGGCGCTCTACTGCTTGCTTTCTGACTCTCTGCTTGACGGGCCGCGCGTGAGGACAGACTGCAAGGTGGTGCTCAATTACTTTCCTGGCAACACCGGGGATGTCGGATGGTTGCCATGCAAACACATCGACGTTCGCCCACAGGAAAGCAACGAGCGCACTTTCCTATTTAGGATCAAGCGTGGCACTGATGGTGAAGGTACCGCCAGTGCCGTCCTCCTTGGCGGCCACTTTCTTGGTTTCTAGCGGAGCTGCCTTCGCTTTCTTACACTTGCCGGTGGAGCTCGATGGTGCGTCCTCGACAATAGCGCAGCACTCCAAAGAGGTGCGCTTGCCGGAGTGGGCATCAGAGTTCTTGCCGGACTTGGTCTTTCCTTTCCCCCCGGGAGCTTCAGCGGCAAGTGTCTCGCGTTCTGCTGCGGCTGCTGCCTCCCGGTAGATCTTGTCTGCGCAGATAAGGGCGTCCTTCTTGTCGCTAGGGACAGAGATGACACATCGGGCCTGGCATCTTCAGAACATTGTAAGCGTAGTGAGAGGCTGCCATGAACTTGGCAAGTGCTGGACGGCCAAGGATTCTGTTATAAGGCAACGGAAAGTCAGCAACGTCGAACGTAACCCTCTCAGTCCTAAAATTCAATTCATTGCCAATTGTTACCGGCAACGTAGATCTTCCCCTTTGGCTTGCTCCTTCCCGGATTGATTCCCTGGAAAGTACCAGTCTCTTCGAGCTCGCTGTCGGGGATTTGAAGCTTCTGGAGTACCGCGGAGGAGATCAGATTCAAGCCGGCCCCACCGTCAACTAGCATCTTTGTGACCTTGAGGTTGCGGATAGTTGGTGAAACCAACATCGGCAAGCACCCGACCGCAGTGATGCGATCAGGGTGATCCTCGATGTCAAAGATGATAGGCGTGCTAGACCATTTCAGGGGCTTGCGTGATTCAACTGATGGTTCTGCTGCATTAACTTCCCGCACCCACTGCTTGAGCTGGCGATGCGAAGCATGCAGGGAAGCACCACCGTCAACGCACAGAACCTCTGTTGCTTTCTGAAACTCCTGCTCATCAGCCTCATCATCCTCCATGTCCTCTTCTTCGTCTTCATCTTCATCCTTGTCGCGGCCACGGGGAGGCCTGTCTCCTTGCCGCTGCTTGGCCTTGCCGCGGCGTCCTCCCCGGCCGGGACGCTTCTTGCCGGATCTGCCAGTACCTTCTTGGGCTTTCTCTTTGTCACGTCGCTCGTACTCAGCCTTCTGCAGCTCCACGAGCTGCTCAACTTTCTTGCAACTTTGGAGGGCATGGCCCTTGGTACGGTGAATCTTGCAGTACTGCTTGTCGGAGCCGCCCTGCTTGTCGGCAGCTGCCACAGGTTCTGTTTCCTTGGCGCTACCTCCGTTGCCGGACTGCTCGACTGCTACCACATCTTTGCCTTTCCTTCTTCTTTTGTTCCGCCGCCGGTTTTTCTTTGCTGGGGCAGCATCCTCATTGTCAGACCCCCCCTGCTCCTGTGGTCTCTCCGGGGAGTTTTCTTCCTTCTTCAGCACGTGCACACTTGTCGGCCAGGGCGTAGAGCTCACTGACGTCCCTTATCTTGCACATCGCCATCTCCTCCCGCATCCTGCGGTTACGCACGTTCTGGTGGAATGCGCTGATGACCACGGCGGGGTGGACATCTGGGATGTTGCGCTGCACTTGGCTGAATCTTTGTATGTACTTGCGCAGGGACTCTCCTTCCTTCTGGGCGAGCAGATGCAAATCACTCTCCTGGCCATGAGGTTTGTTGCCACCCGTGAAGGCGCCGACAAACTGATGGCACAGATCCGCCCATGAGGAGATGGAGTTGTCCGGCAAGTGCATGAGCCAGGATCTGACATTGGGCTTGAGCACTAGTGGGAACTAGTTGGCAAGGATCTTCTCATTGCGTCCCCCGGCAGCTTGCACCGCGATGGTGTAGATGATGAGGAACTCCGACGGATGCAACCTGCCATCATACTTCTCCGGTACATCTGGCTTGAAGTTCTTGGTACTGGGCCACTGGACTTGCCGCAGCTCACGAGTAAACGCAGGGCAACCTACCGCGTATGGTAAGTCGCCTGGTTCCCCTGGTGCATGCATGTCAACAGCAGGCCCAGCACGCTGGTCTGATTGACGCCGCGCTTCTCTTCGACGCTCGATGCGGGTACGTGCGTCTTCATGTTGTCGTTCTTGAAGAACTTGGCGTTGATCGCGACGAGCTCGTGGATCTGACGACGCCGTGGAGTCGGTGTCGTGGTTGATCCGGCGAGTCGGCGATCTTGGCTTTAGGGGCGGGGAGTGCATGGCAGTCGCACCCCCACCAGTTTCGTTGTCACCGGCTCGCGCCCGGCGATCCTGCCGCGGCGGCGACGCGCCCGGATGTTGCGGGGTGTCGCCGTTGGCGTAGCCGATGAGACTTTGAATGGTGGCCCTCCATTCGTCGATTTTGTCCGACGTCGGAGGTTAATCCAGGAGTAGCTGAGCTCGGGCCAAAGCTTCTGCCGGAGTGGTGGGCGGGCATGGCGGACGTCGCGAGGAACGAGATGTGCTCGGACTTCTAACTACATCAGAAGGAGCAGTGTCCCGTCCAGACGACCGTACCCCGCTCGCGCCAGCACGCTGGCGCGCGTGCTGGTCTAGGGCGTCCCGAGATCCCCCAGCTTGGACTTGGCCCATCATGCGTATGGCACTGCGAGTGCCATGACGCTCTTGGTCCCGCGCCTCATGAGATGGGCGCGGAACGATTGCGGACGTAGAGGCATGCGTCGCCTTGCCCTTGGACTTGGCGACACCGTGAGCTTCCTCGTCGACGTCCATTCTTTCGCCGGCGTCCATCCCACCACCCGTTTGCTCCAGTGGTGGTGGAAGTGATGCGGATGGAGCTGCTGCCTCCGAAGCCTTCTTCTTCGGTGGCATGTCGAAGATGATGATGATGAACTGGCTCTCATGAACACCGGATCGGGTTCACACAACCTGGACGGTCCCCCTACCTGGCGCGCCAAAGATGTCGTGGGGAACGAGCACCTACGGGGCAGGGGCCCCTTTTCGGTCCGGCAGGGAGCGGAGGGCGCACGAAGAGCGGATCGAGGTGGAGCACGCGAGTGATCTTTACCCAGCTTCGGAGCTCTCCGGAGAGATAATACTCCTACTGCTGCTTTGTGGTTGTATTCTGAGTGTTTCGAATGTTCCGAACCCCCTCTACGTTGCCCACGGGCCTCCTTTTATATGCGAAAGGGGTTATCGACAAGTGGCAACACAGAGAAGGGTATAAATGTAAAAAGCGAGGTGGTTGGTACAGTTATTTGCACAGTGTAGTCTACCTAACCCTGACGGCAGGGGACAAGGGCATTAAATGCCCGTCTGAGTTGCCAAACAGTGCGAAAAAGGACCGTCAGGGGCGCCACCGTTCGCCACGATGGCGAATTTGCCAGCATCGCTGGCCACCATGCACCCTTGGCTGCACAGCCTCCCGCCACGCGCCCCTGGAAAGAGCCCCAGGGTGACACGTAGGTGGATGTGCTGGAGCGTGGGTACAGGATGATTGCTTGCCGCGGCAAGGGCCTTGCCGCTGTCGCTATCTTGTCGCGCCCGGGAGCTTGTCGCTCGCCGGGCCTTGCTGGGACGCGTGATGCGCCGCGGCAAGTTCCTTGGAATGCTTCAGTGCGCCTTCCCAGCAAGCTCCTCTTGCCGGGGCCTCGTCCTTCCCGGCAAGCTCCTCTTGCCGGGGCCTTGTCTTCTCAGTTAAAGCATTTTGTTCTTGAATGGCATCACTAGGGACTACGGAGGATCTTGGCGGACGCCCGGCGAGCCCTGCCGCGGGACGCTGCAACTGCCCGTGCACAAGTTCGGGATACTAAGGTACCCTTACTTTAGTACACCGACACAATGCAAACATAACAGCAATGTGCCAAAACAGTACAGTCTATAAAGAATGCAAGAGTATCAACACTTCCCTAATTCCAAAAATTATGCCAATTTAACAAACTGTAGAAATTTTATCATATCTCAATATGAAAAAAGTTTCAACATTTTATCATTTTCTAACTTTTCTAGGGAATTTTTGCAACAGCGGTAAACTTTCTATTTTGAAACATCAACATGTATACTTGCAAAATAAGCATGGTAAAGGCTATCCTTGACATTTTTATTGAAAATATAGATGCAAAACATTATTCTAAATAACATAAAGCAAATACTAACAAAAGAAAATGACTCTCCAAGAAAAACACATATCATGTGGTGAATAAAAATATAGCTCCAAGTAAAGTTACCGATGAACGAAGACGAAAGAGGGGATGCCATCCGGGGCATCCCCAAGCTTAGGCTCTTGGTTGTCCTTGAATATTATCTTGGGGTGCCTTGGGAATCCCCAAGCTTAGGCTCTTTCCACTCCTTATTCCATAGTCCATCGAATCTTCACCCAAAACTTGAAATCTTCACAACACAAAACTCAACAGAAAACTCATATGCTCCGTTAGTATAAGAAAATAAATCACCACTTTTTGTACTATTGTGAACTCATTCTAAATTCGTATTGGTGTAATATCTACTATATTACAACTTCTCTATGGTTCATACCCTCTGATACTACTCATTGATTCATCAAAATAAGCAAACAACACATAGAAAACATAATCTGTCAAAAACAGAACATTCTGTAGTAATCTGTATCAAACGTATACTTATGGAACTCCAAAAGTTATGAAATAAATTGGTGGACCTGAGGAATTTGTCTATTAATCATCTTTAAAAATAATCAACCTAAAAGCACTCTCCAGTAAAAAATGGCAGCTAATCTCGTGAGCGCAAAAGTTTCTGTTTTTTACAGCAAGATCACATAGACTTCACCCAAGTCTTCCCAAAGGTTCTACTTGGCACAAACACTAATTAAAACATAAAACCACATCTAACCAGAGGCTAGATGAATTATTTATTACTAAACTGGAGCAAAAAGCAAAGAACAAAAATAGAATTGGGTTGCCTCCCAATAAGCGCTATCGTTTAACGCCCCTAGCTAGGCATGATGATTTCAATGATGCTCACATAAAAGATAAGAATTGAAACATAAATAGAGCATCATGAAGAATATGACTAGCACATTTAAGTCTAACCCACTTCCTATGCATAGGGATTTTTTGAGCAAACAACAAGAAACAACTAGCATAGGAAGGCAAAACAAGCATAATTTCAAAACTTTAAGCACATAGAGAGGAAACTTGATATTATTGCAATTACTACAAGCATATATTCCTCCCTCATAATAATTTTCAGTAGCATCATGAATGAATTCAACCATATAACCAGCAACTAACGCATTCTTTTCATGATCTACTTGCATAGAAATTTTACTACTCTCCACATAAGCAAATTTATTCTCATCAATAGTAGTGGGAGCAAACTCAACAAAGTAACTATCATGTGAAGCATAATCCAATTGAAAATTAAAATCGCGATGACAAGTTCCATGGTTATCTTTATTCTTTATAGCATACGTGTCATCACAATAATCATCATAAATAGGAGGCATGCTTTCATCATAGTAAGTTTTCTCATCAAAACTTGGGGGACTAAACATATCATCTTCATCAAACATATCATCCCCAAGTTTGTGGCTTTGCAAATCATTAGCACCATGGGTATTCAAAGAATTCATACTAACAACATTGCAATCTTGCTCATCATTCACATATTTTATGCCAACCATTCTATGTAATTCTTCTTCTAGTACTTGAGCACAATTTTCCTTCCCATCATTTTCATGAAAGACATTAAAAAGATGAAGCATATGAGGCAACCTTAATTCCATTTTTTTGTAGTTTTCTTTTAAAGACTAAACTAGTGATAAAACAAGAAATTAAAAGGTTCGATTGCAAGATCTAAAGATATACCTTCAAGCACTCACCTCCCCAGCAACGGCGCCAGAAAAGAGCTTGATGTCTACTACGCAACCTTCTCCTTGTAGACGTTGTTGGGCCTCCAAGTGCGGAGGTTTGTAGGACAGTAGCAAATTTCCCACAAGTGGATGACCTAAGGTTTATCAATCCATGGGAGGTGTAGGATGAAGATGGTCTCTCTCAAACAACCCTGCAACCAAGTAACAAAGAGTCTCTTGTGTCCCCAACACACCCAAATAAATGGTAAATTGTATAGGTGCACTAGTTCGGCGAAGAGATGGTGATACAAGTGCAATATGGATGGTAGATATGAGTATTTGTAATCTGAAAATATAAAAACAGCAAGGTAACAAGTAGTAAAAGTGAGCGTAAACGGTATTGCAATGCTAGGAAACAAGGCCTAGGGTTCATACTTTCACTAGTGCAAGTTCTCTCAACAATAATAACATAACTGGATCATATAACTATCCCTCAACATGCAACAATGAGTCACTCCAAAGTCACTAATAACCGAGACAAACGAAGAGATTATTGTAGGGTATGAAACCACCTCAAAGTTATCCTTTCTGATCGATCTATTCAAGAGTCCGTAGTAAAATAACACGAAGCTATTCTTTCCGTTTGATCTATCATAGAGTTCGTACTAAAATAACACCTTAAGACACAAATCAACCAAAATCCTAATGTCACCTAGATACTCCAATGTCACCTCAAGTATCCGTGGGTATAATTATACGATATGCATCACACAATCTCAGATTCATCTATTCAACCAACACAAATAACTTCAAAGAGTGCCCAAAAGTTTCTACCGGAGAGTCAAGACGAAAACGTGTGCCAACCCCTATGCATAAGTTCACAAGGTCACTGAACCCGCAAGTTGATCACCAAAACATACATCAAGTAGATCACGTGATATCCCATTGTCACCACAGATAAGAACATGCAAGACATATATCAAGTGTTCTCAAATCCTTAAAGACTCAATCCGATAAGATAACTTCAAAGGGAAAAATCAATCCATTACAAGAGAGTAGAGGGGGGGGACATCATAAGATCCAACTATAATAGCAAAGCTCGCGGTAAATCAAGATCGTGCCAAATCAAGAACACGAGAGAGAGAGAGATCAAACACATATCTATTGGTACATACCCTTAGCCCCGAGGGTGAACTACTCCCTCCTTGTCATGGAGAGCGCCGGGATGATGAAGATGGCCACCGATGATGGATCCCCTCTCTGGCAGGGTGCCGGAACAGGGTCCCAATTGGTTTTTGGTGGCTAGAGAGGCTTGCGGCGGCGGAACTCCCGATCTATGGTGCTCCTCGATGTTTCGAGGGTATAAGAGTATATGTAGGCAAAAGAAGTCAGTCAGGGGAGGCACGAGGGGCCCATGATGGTGGGGGGCGTGCGCTGGACCCTCGTGGCCACCTCGTTGCTTCCCTGACGTCTACCCCAAGTCTCTTGGATTGCGTTTGTTCCAAAAGTAACTCTTCGAAGGTTTCATTCCGTTTGGACTCCGTTTAATATTCTTTTTCTGCGAAACACTGAAATAGGCAAAAAACAACAATTTGGACTGGGCCTCCAGTTAATAGGTTAGTCCCAAAAATAATATAAAAGTGCTTAGTAAAGCCCATAAACATCCAAAACAGGTAATATAATAGCATGGAACAACCAAAAATTAAAGATACGTTGGAGACGTATCATCATCTTGCCAACTATTCCTTCTACAACTATCGCTAACGCATAGCGACAAAGTAAAGCAATTACATGCCGTTTGCATTTCGTACAATAAAGAGACAACCATAAGGCTCCTACTGGTTGCTGATAACTTTACAAAGCTTGTTCATCTCATACAATAACATATATCACATCATGTCTTGACCATATCACATCACAACATGCCCTACAAAAACAAGTTAGACGTCCTCTACTTTGTTGTTGCAAGTTTTACGTGGCTGCTACGGGCTTCTAGCAAGAACCGTTCTTACCTACGCATCAAAACCACAATGGTGATTTATCAAGTTTTGTTGTTTTAACATTCAACAAGGACCGGTCGTAGTCAATTTCGATTCAACTAAAGTAGGAGAAACAGACACCTGCCAACCACCTTTATACAAAACCAGTTGCATGTCTGTCGGTGGAACCGGTCTCATGTGCGTGGACATGTAAGGTTGGTCTGGGCCGCTTCATCCCACAATACCGCCAAATCAAAATAAGACATTGGTGGTAAGCAGTATGACTATCACCGCCCACAAATCTTTGTGTTCTACTCGTGCATATCATCTACGCATAGACCTAGCTCATGATTCCACTGTTGGGAAACGTAACATGGAAAATAAAAAATTTCTACGCACACGCAATGATCTATCAATGGAGATGCATAGCAACAAGGGGGAGAGTGTCTCTATGTACCCTCATGGACCGTAAGAAGAAGCGTTTCACAACGCGGTTGATGTAGTTGAACTTCTTCTCATGTCAACTAATCAAGTATCGAACGCACGGCACCTCCGCGTTCTGCACACATTCAGCTCGGTGACGTCTCTTGCCTTTTTGATCCATCAAATCATCGAGTTAGTAGATGAGTTCCGTCAGCACAACGACGTGGTGATGGTGATGGTGAAGTGATCCTCGTAGGACTTCGCCTAAGCACTACGAAAATATGACCGGGGGTGTAAACGGTGGAGGGGGCGCCGCACACAGCTAACAATTGATTTGGTCGGTGCTAGGACGCCCCCCCAAATATATATATATAGGTGGGAGGGAGAGGGGAGGCTGCCAGGAGGCGCCCAAGTAGGCTGAATCCTACTTGGGGTCTCCCCTTGGCCGCGCCCCCTGCCATATTTGTTGGATGGGGAAGGAAAGAGGAGGGAGGAGGGAAGGAATGAGGATGTCGAATCCCCCCTTTCCTTTCCCTTCCCCTCTTTCCTTCTCCCCCTGGTTCGGTCCATATGGGGGGTGCACAAGCCCCTTGTGGCTGGTGTGTTTCCCCTCTTGGCCCATAAGGCCCATATCTTTTGCCGGGGGTGCCCGGAACCCCTTCCGCTGACCCGATATTTAGCCGGTACCCTCCGGAACACTTCCGGTGTCTGAATACCATTGTCCTATATATCAATCTTTACCTCTCGACTATTTCGAGACTCCTCGTCATGTCCGTGATCTCATCCGGGACTCCGAACAACATTCGGTCACCAAATCACATAACTCATATAATAATATGTCATCATCGAACGTTAAGCGTGCGGACCCTCTGGGTTCGAGAATTATGTAGACATGACCGAGACACCTCTCCGGTCAATAACCAATAGCAGAACCTGGATGCCCATATTGGATCCTAAATATTCTATGAAGATCTTTATCGGTCGAACCGTTATGACAACAGACATAATTCCCATTGTCCATCGGTATGTTTACTTGCCCGAGATTCGATCGTCGGTATCTTCATACCTAGTTCAATCTTGTTACCGACAAGTCTCTTTACTCGTTCCATAATACATCACCTCATGACTAAATCCTTAGCCGTTTGCTTGCAAGCCTATGATGTGTATTACCGAGAGGGCCCAGAGATACCTCTCCGATACTCTGAGTGATAAATCCTAATCTCGATATATCACTGGTACAACGACGTGCTAAACAAACGGTTTTTAACCCCTTTCCACGACGACATTTGGAACCGTCACCAAGTGAGTGTGGGCGATAGGGGGTCCTTCCCACACGACCCAGAAATCGTCGGGGATAGGCCCTCCTGGGACCCAGGCTGGGGCCGTGTGCGATCGGGCGAGGCATCGAAACCCAATCATTTCTGTAGGTATATACATCCCACACGGTGAATCCCAGAAAATCATTTTCGTAGGTATGCACATCCCACTCGGTGAATCCCAGAAAATCATTTCCGTAGGTACGTACATCCCACACAGTGAATCCTAAAAAAAATTCCATAGGTATGTATATCACACACAGTTCTTTGTGTGGAAACGTTTGTGCAAGGTGGCCTAACACAATCAGTTCGCTGCCGGAAGCCGTGTGTGATTGTTAGTTGATCGAACACGCCTACTTTCTAGAAACCGTGCGGGTTGTTTGAGTTCATCGCCCACGATGCTGTTTGAGTAACCGTCTGCAATAGAAAACCCCAATAAGTAGGGTAATTAGCCTATTATTGATAATCCATGTACTAATCAAACTGATATTTCTTATAAAACAAGCCCGATATTTCCTATCCGTATAAAAGCAACCATGATTTCATAATCGAATTACATCAGATAGCTTCGGCACTCAGTTACGCTATTACACAACAGCACCAAGTTTCACATGCAGCATCAAAAACCTTTGGAAAGTAGCATCATACACGGTAAATAGATAGATGAATTTCATCTGGGAAACTGCAGAAGCGGAAGGAAAATATTGAGCCTTCAGTGATGTTGAATGTCCTTGCAACTTTAGGCCAGTGGCTATGGATAATTGCCCGCCCAACCTTCATCCTCTTTAGCAAGACTTTAATATTGTACCGTGGGTGTTGAATGAATACCTTCCTCGCCTCTTGACCATGCAGGTGGTTTGAGAGGTAATCATCGGTGAACTGCTTTGAAAAGTACTGAAAACGAAGCTATGCATAAATCACCGTTGTAAATTTTGAAATGGCGCAAGGGGTAAAAACAAGGTAAAAGAGTTGGTACCATCCTATAGTTGACTGATGTCTTCTTCATTGTGCAAACAAAGATCTTGCTATTATTCGTCGCAAGTTTCTTCATCCTAACAATCTTTCTGAGTTTCTTGACTTGACTGATATTCATGGACATCTCATTTCCCCATGTGCAAAATGGGTCGAACAGTGGGTCTAAGCCTTTGACAGCGAGACCTACATGTGCAAGACCAAGTTGTAAGAAACCTAAATATTAGAATGATTCCTGCAACTACACAATAATGTGCTATTAGCCAAAGGACCCTTCTTGAACAAACCTCGACGGTAAACCGCAAGGTTTCCCATTATTTCCCTGCAACACACATAAGTAAGATCTTGATCAGGTTAACTAAGAGTTGCCATACTACCAGTAGAAGATGTATTGAGTACAGCCAAATTTGATTGGTGTCACATGCATAACAATACAAAATTGTACCCACAGCAAATGAAAATCAAATTGCAGAACTGAACCAAACAGTTAAATGGACAACAGACCAAATGAACCAAAATAGTTAACTGAGCACGACATTGTAGAATAGAAACATGTACTAGAAGATAAGATAGTTAACAAAACAAAGAATGCTTGAGAACAGTACTATGAAATGTAGCAATTGTTGGACCAAAGTGTTAACTAAACACTACATTTCAGAGGACCAAACTGTTAACTGAACATCAAATTGCAGATTAACATTACAGAGGATAAATCACTAGAAGGCACTGGCGTTGGCCTCGAGAAAACATCACGAACTGTATTTAAAGTAGACAACTGCGTGTCGGTGTTGACGGTGGCCTCGAAGACGAGGTGCTCCTCCAAGATCTGGCGGTCGACACGCATGGCAGCCATAGCAACCTCATCCGTGCGTGCAGCCACATGCTACTAAGCTCCATGATATACTGCATGCAAAATGGCTGTGGGCAACGCTTAATTGGAGGAGGGGGGAAGTGATTTCGGTGGAAGGTGTTGCTCCGTCGGTCGGGGCATGTGGGACGGGAAAGGAGGAGGATGGTGTGGGCGGGGTGTGGACTACCTGACCATATCGATGAAGCCACACAACAATAAGAAGGGTCGGCGACGAGGAGGCCGCCCAACAAGAAGAAGGGTTGCCGGCGAGGAGGCGGTGCTGCAAGAAGAAGGGTCACCAGCGAGGAGGCGGCGCTGCAAGAAGAAGGGTAGCCGGTGAGGAGGCGGCGCTGCAAGAAGAAGGGTCGCCGGCGAGGAGGCTGAGCTGCCAGTAAGCAGCAGTGAAGGTTTGAACTTGGGAAGTAAGGAGGAACAGTGGAAATGTGGCTTTTGGTAGGAGGGAGGGGGCGGGGAGATAGATATTTCCGCGGTGGCAAAAAAAATTCGCTCGGTGCCGTGAGAAACTGGCACACAAGTGTGGTTCAAGCGGGGGCAGTGGACTGTAGACGACAAAGCTTCCTGCGTAAGCCAGACAAGACGGTGCGCCAAGATATTTTATATCGCATCCCACACGATTCTTTCTAGTAAACTGTTTGTAGTATACCTGATTTTTTCATTATGTTTCGAAAGACAAAATGGTGTTACAAAGGGAAAGGATGGTGTTTGAATTGCTAGAACATTTATGTACAATGACACGCAACTAGTACATGAGTGTCGTATTTAAATTTGGAATTATTCCGGGTTCGTTTGGCATTTTATGCATTAATTGAGTTTTTGGGCATTTAATGTGGATAATTCAAATTTGAAATACAAGCACATGCTCCAATGAACCAAAGTTTGTTGAAAAATCACATGTGTGTCTTTGGGTGAATTTATAGGTCCCATGCAAGAAATGGGAATGAAATTCAAACATCTGGGTGTCGTGGCTCGGCCGGAATGATTGTGAAACTTGTTTTTTTAATTCCTGTAAATCCAAAACACGGTTGAAAATCATGAAAATTGGCATGGTGTCATGACATGGCACCAACACGCTGCAGTAATTTTTTGGCTGAATTGGGACAAGCTTTGGTATAAGCTTCTTGCAAACCGGAGCTTCCCTCAAGAAGGCTCTTGGTTCCGAGAGGGAACATGTCACCTCCATGTGCGAAACGACATACGTACACTGCCTTCTCCCGCCTTAATTTTTGTACACTGGAAGATTAGACCAAATAGAAGTATCGTGCTAAATTTTGGAATTACTCCGGGTTCGTTTAGCCTTTTTATACATTAATTGCGTTTCTGGGCATTTAATGTGCATAATTCAAATTTGAAGTACAAGTACATGCTCCAGTGCACCAAAGCTGGTTAAAAAATCACATGTGTGTCTTTGGGTGAATTTATAGGTCCCATGCAAGAAATGGGAATGAAATTCAAACATCTAGGCGTCGTGGCTCGGCCAGAAAGATTGAGAAACTTGGTTTCTTAATTCCTGTAAATCCAAAACACGTCTGAAAATCATGAAACTTGGCATGGTGTCATGACATGGCACCAACATGTTGCGGTAATTTTTTTTGGCCGAATTGGTACAAGATTTGGTGTAAGCTTCTTGCAAACCGGAGCTTCCCTCAAGAAGGCTCGTGGTTCCAAGAGGGAACGTGTCACCTCCATGTGTGAAACAACATACGTACACTGCCTTCTCGCGCCTTAATTTTTTTACACAGGCAGATTAGACCAAATAGAAGTATCGTGCTAAATTTTGGAATTATTCCGGGTTTGTTTGGCCTTTTTATACATTAATCGATTTTCCGCGCATTTAATGTGCACAATTCAAATTTGAACTACAGGCACATGCTCCAGTGCACCAAAGTTGGTTGAAAAATCACATGTGTGTCCTTGAGTGTCGGTGAAGAAACGACACCTATGGGATCACAAGAATCCCTACTACAGTTGCGGGGCGCGGGGTTGTGAGAATAGCAGGATTAGTAATCAGCACAAAGATCGTTTACCCAGGTTCGGGCCGCGAGGATGCGTAAAACCCTAGTCCTGCTTGGTGGATGTATTGAGTGTTCTTGAGCTCTCAAACTAGCTATGGGCGCTGTGTGGTTCCAAAGAGCCGAATCCTTCTCCAGTGCGCCATGGGCCTCCTTTTATAGGTGAAAGGGGCTGCCACAGTGGAACACAGGAGGTGGAAGGCCTACAATGCTGCGAGCTTATCGCTCGTATTACAGGACAAGACGCATTTAATGCGTGGCTTAGGTGTCCCTCCACTTTATTGGGGACGGGGGCGAGGCCCATCCCGTCCGTCGCCGCTCCTCCTCGCTTCGACACGCGCCCTGGCTAGCGATGCATGCGATGCCATGTAGGCAGGCAAGCAGCTGAGGTGGCACAGTGGCGGAGCCCCCACAAAGATCTGCATGCCGCCATGCAGGTGTGTGCTGAGTCGGCCTAGAAGCTGCATGTTGCCACGGAGGTGGCTGCCCACCTGGTTGGGCTGGCAGCTGTATGTGAACGGCGGTGGAGACTTGGTTGGTGCGGGCCTGGCAGTGGCCCCACTGATGCCCTTGGCAAGGGTCTTGCCGGGTGGCCTGGCAAGGGTCTTGCCGTGGCGCGCTGTTGTCCCCGGCAAGGACCTTGACGGGGGCCTTGCGGGTTTCCTCGGCAAGATCCCTGCCGAGGATCGTTGCCTTCCAATCCTCATCTGAACTTGAATATCCTTTGTCTTCACAAAGATCTGCATGCCACCATGGAGGTGCCTCCCGAGCCCTGGCTCAACGTGGTTGTTGGCGTTGGAGACCGTGGGCTCGAGGGTGGCTCGCTTCACTGGTGTGGGCAAGCTGCCCCGGCAAGGGTCTTGTCGGGGCTGCTGCGGCTGCCCCGACAAGGGTCCTTGCCAGGGAAACCTGCTTCGTCCATCCGATCTCTGTGGCCTTTGTCCTTGAAGTTGCTTTGTTTGCTTCGTGCCTTCGGCTTCTCTCCGGCTTCCCTCCTTTTCCCTGCTATGTGTGCTCGTGGCGCGTGGCTCTGACTGCCCGTGCACAAGTAAAGGGGTCAAAAGGAGAGCCCCTACTTTTGTACACCGACAGGAGCCCCCGGGCTTGGGCCACACATAACCGCGACACATTGTTGGGACAGGCCCAGAACGGTGCGCGGGCAGGCGGGGCGGATTTTACCGCGGTAACTGTTCCGTCCGCTGCGCTTCCCCACGACCTACGTTGGATGTACGTTGTGGGGGAGCGTGCGTGACGTGGGAGGCATGTGTGGGACGGACCCCGTACGCATGCGTCGTATTGTAGTTAATGGGAAAGGAGGCACCCCGCGCCTTCCCTGTAAAAAGGAATAACCGCGGGCGCGCTACTCACTTTACCCCTTCCCTGCGTCTTCTCCAATCTTGGAGCCGCCGCCCCCTTTCTTCCTCCTTCTCGAGCCCCCCGTCTTCGCCCACCATCGTTGCGCTTCCGCCATCCTCTGCTCTCTTGCTTCTCGCAGCCGCCATGGCGGCCCAATCCACCAAAGGCAAGGGAGTGGCCAAAGATGCCGGGCGGCGGAGCAGCCGGAGAGTGAGCTGGTGGCGCGACGGGCGCAGTTCGCCTACTTCCCCTCGACGGTCGGCGTGTCCGAGCTCCGGGAGTTCTTCAAACCTCTGTGGGGGGCGAAGACGGGGGAAGAAACAACGGGGCATCCAGCCACGCGTGTCATCCCCGCCTGCGCTGGGGCCGCCCCAAATCGGTACCCCTTCTTCGTCGACTACTTCTCCTGCAGGCTCTGTCGCCCCTTTTCTGATTTCTTCAAGGACATCATGCGCACCTTCGGCTTCTGCCTTCTGGATTTCACTCTGAATGCCGTGGCGTGCAAGGCTCTCTTGGCACACCTCTGCGAGGGTTTTGCCGGGGTGCACCCCAACACGGCGCTCTTCCACCACTACTTCTCCCCTCGGATCCAAAAGGGGGGCGCCATGTCCGGCTGCGTTGCTTGGATCTCGAGTTGTCAGGACCCCGACTCAATGCCACATCGATCTAGCATGTAACACCTCATATCACTTTGCGGCCTCACGCACGGTATTCCCACGGGTGTCGCCTTACCTTTACCCAGGACCGTTTGCGCCTTTTGGCACACGTATATGACAGTGTCGCTAGCATCTATATGATAAGGAGCCCGGGCTGACATGGCTAGTCGTAAACCCAAAGTGGCACAAACTTACAGGGACAGGCATCCATGACCCAGCATCGAACGTGTCGGTCATCAGCGAGTGAATCCAGGCTGTAGCACTGGGCTAGCAGGACTCCGGTGAACCGGGCTGTAGCGGGATAACAGGACTCCGGTATTCATCGCGTGACATTTCCCCGAAGGGACAGACACATGAACGAAGAAGGACACATGCCGGCCAGCCTAAGTGTTCCGGAGCAGTAGCAAGCTACCATGGCTCGGTGGAAACACTAGGAGACATTTCCCGGTAAGAGAGGCTACTAAAGATAAACAACTAGATAGTCAGATCCCACACATACCAAGCATTTCAATAACATACACACAATATGCTCGATATGTGCAATACAACATGGCATCACAAAATGACTCTACGACTCAGTAGTTTTTATTAGGCTCCGAGGAGCGAGATATTACAAACAGGGGTCTCATGACCCAACATTCAGAGCATACAAATCAAAGCACAAGCGGAAGCTATCATGTCTGAGTACAGACATCTATAACTGAAAAAGGCTGAGAAGCCTGACTATCTACCAGATCCTGCCGGGGCACAAGACCGTAGCTGAGGTAACAAGCTAAACGTCGAAGCCCACTGTCAGGACCCCGACTCGATGTCACATCGATCTAGCTGGTAACACCTCATATCACTTTGCGGCCTCACGCACGGTATCCCCACGGGTGTCGTCTTACCTTTTCCCGGGACCGTTTGCGCCTTTTGGCTCACGTATATGATAGTGTCGCTAGCATCCATATGATAAGGAGCCCGGGCTGACATGACTAGTCGTAAACCCGAAGTGGCACAGACTTACAGGGACAGGCATCCATGACCCAGCTTCGAACGTGTCGGTCATCAGCAAGTGGGTCCGGGCTGTAGCACTGGGCTAGCAGGACTCCGGTAAACCGGGCTGTAGCGGGCTAACAGGACTCCGGTACTCAAAGCGTGACATTTCCCCGAAGGGACAGACACAGGAACGAAGAAGGACACATGCCGGCCAGCCTAAGTGTTCCAGAGCAGTAGCAAGCTACCATGGCTCAGCGGTAACACTAGGAGACATTTCCCGGTAAGAGAGGCTACTAAGGATAAACAACTAGATAGTCAGATCCCACACATACCAAGCATTTCAATCATACACACAATATGCTCGATATGTGCAAATACAACGAAGCATCACAACAAGACTCTATGACACAAGTACTTTATTTAAGGCTCAGGGAGCCATACATAACATTCACAAAGGTACGGGTCTCACGACCCAACATACAAATCATACAGTCATACAAGCCAGCAGCGGAAGTACATTGTCTGGGTACAGACAACTAGTAAAATAAAAGAGGCTTGGAGAGCCTAGCTATACTACGTGGTCCATCACAAGCTCAGGGTCACCACCTGGGTCTTTAGCCTACTCGTTGATGTCAACGTCTACATAGAACCCATCAGAAGGGGTTGCAGCGTCTTCTGTAAAAATGTAGATTATAGCAACATGAGTACAAAGGTACTCAGCAAGACTTACATCAGATCCTACATACATGCATAGTATCAAGAAGGGTTGGTGGAGTTATTGCAGCAAGCCAGCTTTGACTCTTGGCTAGGCTATCCTACGATACTCCAACTTGAAATGGTTTTGCGCACACGAGTCCACTACTCACCACTTCAATACACTACCGAGGATCCCCCTCCGTCTTCCTACGGAAGAGCCATCCTCGGCACTCACACTTATCTTGAGGCTTTTAGTAGTTTCCATTTACTTGTCTATGAACTGTATAGGCAACCAAGTAGTCCTTTACCGCGGACGCGGCTATTCGAATAGATCATGTTAACCCTGCAGGGGTGTACTTCTTCATACACGCTCTCACCACTTACCGTCGTTTACACGACATGTACTCGGCAACCTTCAAGCGGAAGCCCAACGTGGGTGTCGGCCACGACCTACCTAATCACCTAAGCCTCCAGTCCAGGTTTATCGCCTATTCAGGTTCCATCCGCAGGGAGTCCGGCCGAGGTTTCCCATACGGCCCCGAACGATGTGAACAGGGTTCCCGAGATACCTAACGGGTATTCGGTACACCCGGCCACGTACCTACCGCATCACAGCCCACCCCTACGGTCAGCGATGTCCACGGCCTCCAGTAGGCTACAAACACCAGAAACTACTTGCAACTCCTGGACGGAGAACTAGGGTGAATAAGAAGCCGAGAGGGTCCATTGGTTTCGGGCCCAATGCATGGTAGTAGCTGATTCTTAAATCACACATACAGATCTCAGTGCTTAAGGTCGGCTTCAATGAAACAACCCACCATGTACTCCTACATGGCCTCTCATTGATACCTTTACCAAATCGTGTTCACCACACCACTCTCCTTACCGACATAACATTTCACTCCAGCCCATCACCCAGATGAACCAGACCTGACATGACTCTAAGCATAGCAGGCATAGCAAGGTAGGAACAACACATACATAGGGCTCAATCAACTCCTACACATGCTAGTGGGTTTCATCTAGTTACTGTGGCAATGACAGGTCATGCAGAGGAAATGGGTTCAACTACCGTAGCACACAGCAGTTTGAATCGCGTTGTCTTAATGCAGTAAAAGAGAGCAGGAGCGAGAACATGGGATTGTATCGATATGATCAAATGGTTGGTTGCTTGCCTGATGGTTCGATGCACTAATATGGTTCTTCGTTAGGGTAATCACGGTATTCCTCGGGGGCAGAACCTGTCGCAAAGGACATCGATACACAAGCATCACCAAACAATGTGCAACAATATGATGCATGCATGAAACATGGCAATATGAGTGTGTTGGGCTAATGCAACTAAAACCAGAGGGGTTTGAACAAATTTGAATCAAATATTCAAATTTCAAACTCAAACATGGCCTTTTAAAGTGCTTTTCCTTGTTCTGCTTAAAACATCAATTTAACTTGTTTGATCATGCATGAAAATAGTACAGATGGATAGATTGGATTTTTCTGATCATTTTTCATATATAATTTGTCCAATTTGGAGTTACAGAATAAAAGTTATGAATTTTTGAAGTTTAAATAATATTCTGGAATTTCCTGTTTTAATTTAAATCCAGAATATAATTATTGCGCCAGCATGACGTCAGCATGACGTCAGTGGTCAACTGCGGCTGGCTGGAGTCAAACCTGACGTGTGGGG